>NC_068429.1:40712983-40897983 GCF_023373465.1 Oncorhynchus keta
ATGGAAAGAGAGAGGGAGGGAGAGAGAGTCCTGCAGACACACGGGTCAGAAATGACACTTCACTCTGTTCTAAGTTCACACCGGCAGAAAGATCGAAAGCACGACTTGTAGTAGCAGAAGCAGCAGCTCAGTGTCAAGCAAAACAACCTCCAGAGGAATCAGACTCATAGGGGCTGAGAAGTAGAGGAGGGAACAGATTTTGGGAGGGATGGAGGCAAGCGGAGAAAGATGCCCCCTCCCCCGTTGTCCCCCTCTCCCGTCTCCATCCCCTCCCCCACCCACCCCTCGCTCGTCTCTGTCAGCCACTCGAGCCTGGCAGACAGACAGAGTTCATGGTCTCTATGAAAATATGATAAATTCAATCAGGTGCTGCAAATTTCATGAACCAGACGTCTCACTACTGAATTTCTGAACGGGGTGTCAAAACAATCTCTTCTGTGACGTCTGACACACCGTGGCAGGCACTGAATCAGAGGACAACGAGAACCGGCCAAGCCTGACCTGAAACCCTTTCCACCTCACTCATATGTATTGCCCCTCTCTCATGCTTATCGGACACCCCCTCAACCCCTTCCCCCTCACATCCTCATCCCGACACATCCCTCACCCCCTCATCCCCTTCCCCCCCTCACATCCTCATCCCGACACATCCCTCACCCCCTCATCCCCTTCCCCCCCTCACATCCTCATCCCTACAACCCCTCACCCCGTTATCCCCTTCCCCCCCTCACATCCTCATCCCTACACACCCCCTCATCCCCTTCCCCCCTCACATCCTCATCCCTACACACCCCTCACCCCTTTGTCCCCTCTCAGCCCTCTATTTTGTAGCCACGTTGGTACGGTTCTGTTCAGACGGACCACTGTGTCTGTCCAATACAGTTCCGTTATCACTACCTCCTTTTCTATGATTCAATTTATATATTCAATAGAGAATCCAACAGAGAGAACTCCTTTTTTAAATGTACGCCCTTCCTTCGCTTGCAGGGCACCCATGGTAATGGGACTGGATATGCCTGGAGGGCAGCAGAGGGTGGCCAAATCCTCATCTCTCCACTCTTCCAAAAGAACCCATTAATATTTCACATTTATGCAAATAGCCTTAAATAGGGATTAATTGCCCTAAATCAAAATGCAATTACCGTTAAAACGCTGATTGAAAATAGGTGAATCATTACATTGACAATGTCTCTGAGAGAAATGAAAACGCAGCTCTTAAGTGGGACTGAGTGGAAGACACAGACAGTTAACAAAAGAAAGGCTTTTCAAACATTTAGATGAAAGTACCCAATTAATGTTCCAAATCTTTATTTTCTATAAAGTAACTAACCTCCCTACTAACCTCCCTACTAACCTCCCTACTACTCTCCCTACTACCCTCCCTACTACCCTCCCTACTACTCTCCCTACTAACCTCCCTACTAACCTCCCTACTACCCTCCCTACTAACCTCCCTACTACTCTCCCTATTACCCTCCCTACTAACCTCCCTACTACCCTCCCTACTAACCTCCCTACTACCCTCCCTTCTACCCTCCCTACTACCCTCCCTACTACTCTCCCTACTACCCTCCCTACTACCCTCCCTACTACTCTCCCTACTAACCTCCCTACTAACCTCCCTACTACCCTCCCTACTAACCTCCCTACTACTCTCCCTATTACCCTCCCTACTAACCTCCCTACTACCCTCCCTTCTACCCTCCCTACTACCCTCCCTACTACTCTCCCTACTACCCTCCCTACTACCCTCCCTACTACTCTCCCTACTAACCTCCCTACTAACCTCCCTACTACCCTCCCTACTAACCTCCCTACTACTCTCCCTATTACCCTCCCTACTAACCTCCCTACTACCCTCCCTACTAACCTCCCTACTACCCTCCCTTCTACCCTCCCTCCTACCCTCCCTACTACCCTCCCTCCTACCCTCCCTACTAACCTCCCTACTACCCTCGCTTCTACCCTCCCTCCTACCCTCCCTACTACCCTCCCTCCTACCCTCCCTCCTACTCTCCCTACTAACCTCCCTACTACACTCCCTACTAACCTCCCTACTACCCTCCCTATTACCCTCCCTACTAACCTCCCTACTACCCTTCCTACTACCCTCCCTACTAACCTCCCTCCTACCCTCCCTACTACCCTCCCTACTAACCTCCCTACTACCCTCCCTACTACCCTCCCTACTAACCTCCCTACTACCCTCCCTACTACCCTCCCTCCTACCCTCCCTACTAACCTCCCTACTACCCTTCCTACTACCCTCCCTACTAACCTCCCTCCTACCCTCCCTACTAACCTCCCTACTAACCTCCCTACTACCCTCCCTACTACCCTCCCTCCTACCTTCCCTACTACCCTCCCTACTACCCAGTGTACTACCCTTCCTACTACCCTCCCTACTACCCTCCCTCCTACCCTCCCTACTACCCACTGTACTACCCTCCCTACTACCCTCCCTACTACCCTCCCTACTCCCTCCCTACTACCCTCCCTACTACCCGCCCTACTACCCTCCCTACTACCCAGTGTACTACCCTCCCTACTACCCTCCCTCCTACCCTCCCTCCTACCCTCCCCACTACCCTCCCTCCTACCCTCCCTACTACCCTCCCTACTACCCAGTGTACTACCCTCCCTACTACACTCCCTACTACCCTCCCTCCTACCCTCCCTCCTACCTTCCCTACTACCCTCCCTACTACCCAGTGTACTACCCTCCCTCCTACCCTCCCTACTACCGTCCCTACTACCCTCCGTCCTACCCTCCCTACTACCCTCCCTACTACCCTCCCTACTACCCAGTGTTCTCACCGGTCTGCATTTCTAAGAAGAAATAAGAAAGCAGAAAGACATCATTACAAATGAGTACATTCTAATTATTGCTTTGATATGCATTTTCACCTAATAGTCTCATGATTTCAGGTGCAGAAGAATGAAGACATTTACAAGTAAGTATTTTGATATTATATTTTGATATACACAGAAAATCAGTATTTAAATAAAACACCATCAAAAACACATGTATTTGAACCCAGGTCTGATGACCACAGAGGTAAACTCTAAAAACGTCACTCTATGGGTGAGTTCATTCTCTATATCAGTGGCCTTTACCTGTGGAATAACTCTGTATTCTCTCAGTTGTCGCACTGATGTGATGGCAGTGGAGTAGTTTGGGGAAGATACACCAGAGGGAGAGAAAGAGGGAGATCACAGGGGCAGAGGGAGAGGTAGAAGGAGGTCACAAGGGGAGAGAAAGAGGGAGGTCACAGGGGGAGAGGGAGAGGGAGAAGGAGGTCACAAGGGGAGAGAAAGAGGGAGGTCACAGGGGCAGAGGGAGAGGTAGAAGGAGGTCACAAGGGGAGAGAAAGAGGGAGGTCACAGGGGGAGAGGGAGAGGGAGAAGGAGGTCACAGGGGCAGAGGGAGAGGGAGAAGGAGGTCACAAGGGGAGAGAAAGAGGGAGAGGGAGAGGGAGAAGGAGGTCACAAGGGGATAGAAAGAGGGAGGTCGCAGGGGCAGAGGGAGAGATAGAAGGAGGTCACAAGGGGAGAGAAAGAGGGAGGTCACAGGGGCAGAGGGAGAGGTAGAAGGAGAACACAGGGGGAGAGAAAGAGGGAGGTCACAGGGGGAGAGGGAGAGGGAGAAGGAGGTCACAGGGGCAGAGGGAGAGAGAAGGAGGTCACAAGGGGAGAGAAAGAGGGAGGTCACAGGGGCAGAGGGAGAGGTAGAAGGAGGTCACAAGGGGAGAGAAAGAGGGAGGTCACAGGGGCAGAGGGAGAGGTAAAAGGGGGTCACAAGGGGAGAGAAAGAGGGAGGTCACAGGGGGAGAGGGAGGGGGAGAAGGAGGCCAGAAGGGGCAGAGGGAGAGGTAGAAGGAGGTCACAAGGGGAGAGAAAGAGGGAGGTCACAGGGGCAGAGGGAGAGGGAGAAGGAGATGAAGAGGGAGGTCACAGGGGGAGAGGGAGGTCACAGGGGGAGAGGAAAGGAAGAGGGAGGTCACAGGGGGAGAGGAGAGGAAGGTCAAAAGGGGGGAGGAAGAGGTAGAAGGGCACAGGGGGAGAGGGAGAGGGAGAGGAGGAAGAGGGATGTCACGGGGGAGAGGGAGAGAAAGAGGGATATCAAAAGGGGGGAGGAAGAGGGAAGTCACGGGGGAGAGGGAAAGAAAGAGGGGGAGAGGAAGGTCAAAGGGGGGTGGGAGAGGAGAGGAAGGTCACAGGAGGAGGAGAGGAGAGGCAGAGGGAGGTCACAGGGGGAGAGGCAGAAGGAGGTCACAGGGGGAGAGGAAGATCCCTAGTGTTCCAGGGGAGAGTTAGGAGGGCACAGGGGGAGAGGGAGAGAAGAGGAAGAGGGACGTCACGGGGGAGAGGGAAAGGAAGAGGGGGAGAGGAAGGTCACAGGAGGAGGACAGGCAGAGGGAAGTCACGGGGGAGAGGCAGAAGGAGGTCACAGGGGGAGAGGAAGATCCCTAGTGTTCAAGGGGGAGAGGTAGGAGGGCACAGGGGGAGAGGGAGAGGAGAGGAAGAGGGACGTCACGGGGGAGAGGGAAAGGAAGAGGGGGAAAGGAAGGTCAAAGGGGGGGGTGGGAGGGGAGAGGAAGGTCACAGGAGGAGGACAGGCAGAGGGAAGTCACGGGGGAGAGGCAGAAGGAGGTCACAGGGGGAGAGGAAGATCCCTAGTGTTCCAGCAGGTTATGATGGGTTCAGGTCTCAGAGACCCAGAACGACCCCCCAGGGACTAGACTCTCCTGACAGCCTCTCAGACATGACCAGGGGCAGAGCAGAGGAGCGAGGAGCTGTGTGTGTGTGTTTGGTGACAGTCAGTCAACTGTTGTTATGTGGAAAACAAACCTTCAGTACTATTATCTGGCAGAAGACTGAGAACTGAGGTAACAATTAAAATCAGGAAAAAACATTCTGTCAAACCGGCTCATATCTATTATAAACAAATATATACATATCTCTGTATCCATAGCTGTTATCTTGTTTTTGGGCATAGCATAACAATAGATGATGCTTTGGGTTTTCATACATTAAATGTGCAACCCATATTCTACTACAGCAGTGGTCACCAACCCTTTCTCAAGAGTCCAGACGACTTTCACAGTCAAAAAGCAAGCCGAGATCTACCG
This sequence comes from Oncorhynchus keta, assembly GCF_023373465.1. Classification (NCBI taxonomy): domain Eukaryota; kingdom Metazoa; phylum Chordata; class Actinopteri; order Salmoniformes; family Salmonidae; genus Oncorhynchus; species Oncorhynchus keta. The sequence continues at coordinate 40,718,116 of NC_068429.1, forward strand.
CTCAGAGTTGTTTTAAACATGACTTAAAAAATTTAACATTAACTTAATTCTGTTCTGTAGGAATGAGGTTTGTGAAGTCGGCATAATACATTATCACAGAATATTGGCTATATGCCTGGCCTGACAATGTTGTTCTTCTCAGAGCATATTTTATTTCAAAACTCGAGCTTTGATAACAAAACAGATCAGTTGATGTAGCACTTGCTAGGCAGAGCTGAGCATAAACTGAAATAAATTGCTTTTTTATTTTACTGGACTGATGGTACCTGCATCTCATGGGCATGGTGCTTTCAAGACAACTGGGAACTCGGAAGAAGAAGAAAAAGTACAATTATGATGTCAGGTCATCTTCAGGTTGGAACTCTAGAAAGTTGCCTGAGTTTCAGACTTGGAATTCCGAGTTGGATGACCGTTCAAAACGATTTTCCCAGCCGGATCTCGTTCCCAGTTGTCTTGAACCCACTGAAGTCGGAACTCGGAGATGTCCGAGTTCCCAGTTGTTTTGAACATGGCATTAGTCTCAGTGGACGGAGGGAGAGAGCAGCAGAGGGTCCGCCTCTCATGGTCCCTGCTCCCTCCTCCTTTCCTCTGGTGAGACTGGCCAGACAGAGGGTCCGCCTCTCATGGTCCCTGCTCCCTCCTCCTTTCCTAAGGTGAGACTGGCCAGACAGAGGGTCCGCCTCTCATGGTCCCTGCTGTCTCCTCCTTTCCTCTGGTGAGACTGGCCAGACAGAGGGTCTGCCTCTCATGGTCCCTGCTCCCTCCTCCTTTCCTCTGGTGAGACTGGCCAGACAGAGGGTCCGCCTCTCATGGTCCCTGCTCCCTCCTCCTTTCCTCTGGTGAGACTGGCCAGACAGAGGGTCCGCCTCTCATGGTCCCTGCTGTCTCCTCCTTTCCTCTGGTGAGACTGGCCAACAGAGGGTCCGCCTCTCATGGTCCCTGCTCTCTCCTCCTTTCCTAAGGTGAGACTGGCCAGACAGAGGGTCCGCCTCTCATGGTCCCTGCTCTCTCCTCCTTTCCTAAGGTGAGACTGGCCAGACAGAGGGTCCGCCTCTCATGGTCCCTGCTCCCTCCTCCTTTCCTAAGGTGAGACTGGCCAACAGAGGGTCCGCCTCTCATGGTCCCTGCTCTCTCCTCCTTTCCTAAGGTGAGACTGGCCAGACAGAGGGTCCGCCTCTCATGGTCCCTGCTCTCTCCTCCTTTCCTCTGGTGAGACTGGCCAGACAGAGGGTCCGCCTCTCATGGTCCCTGCTCCCTCCTCCTTTCCTCTGGTGAGACTGGCCAGACAGAGGGTCCGCCTCTCATGGTCCCTGCTGTCTCCTCCTTTCCTCTGGTGAGACTGGCCAGACAGAGGGTCCGCCTCTCATGGTCCCTGCTCTCCCCTCCTTTCCTAAGGTGAGACTGGCCAACAGAGGGTCCGCCTCTCATGGTCCCTGCTCTCTCCTCCTTTCCTCTGGTGAGACTGGCCAGACAGAGGGTCCGCCTCTCATGGTCCCTGCTCCCTCCTCCTTTCCTCTGGTGAGACTGGCCAGACAGAGGGTCCGCCTCTCATGGTCCCTGCTGTCTCCTCCTTTCCTCTGGTGAGACTGGCCAGACAGAGGGTCCGCCTCTCATGGTCCCTGCTCTCCCCTCCTTTCCTAAGGTGAGACTGGCCAACAGAGGGTCCGCCTCTCATGGTCCCTGCTCTCTCCTCCTTTCCTAAGGTGAGACGGGCCAACAGAGGGTCCGCCTCTCATGGTCCCTGCTCTCTCCTCCTTTCCAGGGTCTGTGTTTTGTTTACCTCTGAATCAGAAGACGGACTATACCGGCACACTTTACATTGACAAAACAAGGGTTATGACACATTTTTTCTGGCCAGAGGGGACACCGTCTTCCACCTGATGGCGAAACTCGAGTTGCACCGCATCCGCCTCATGCACAAATTCATGTTATTCCTGTCCAGAGAAAGTGAAATATTCCTCGATATTAAAATAGAGACGACGAGCTGCTAATAATAATTAAAAATCAGGGCTACCGATACACTTGGCAACTATTTTGTGATAGTTGAATTAAAATAGTGTTGATAGTTCTGAATAAAAACTTAAACATGAACTCACTCATAAAAACGACAGCTATTTGCCGTATTCTTTAACAGTCTCTCTGGTCAAGGTTTTTAAAAGTTACGAAATCTCATGTAGGCTAGTATCAAACTTTGATGGAAGTTGTAGGCACGGTGATTTGATGCTATCCAACTGGCCAGCACAGTAAAAGCACTCGATTTAGCCACAGATATTCCGGTCTGCTGATATTTGTCTTTTCAGACAAATGAAAAGGTTCAAAATGGGAACACACTGCCTATCCGGTGCACAGGGCTTCTGAATCAAACGCACCTACCGGCTACCGGCTAACGCAAGCCTTTATCTGCACAAAATGTAGAAAACCCCTGGGTGGCTGTTGCTGTTCAGCTTTCACCCATGTTACACTGTTGCCTTGCCAACAGCAACTGGGCAGTCATTCTGCTCTCTTCCTCCCATGTCACCTTCTCTCGAGCTAGTTTATTACCCCCATTTAAATTTAAGGGTCTTTACTGGCATGGGAAAGATTGAAATAGATAATAAACAAAAGTGAAAATAAACAAAAGAAATGAACAGTAAACATTACACTGACAACAGTTCCAAAAGATGTGCAAATAGTTCAAGTACAAAAGGGAAAATAAATACACATCAATCCAGGTTGTATTTACAATGGTGTTTGTTCTTCACTGCTTGCCCTTTTCTTGTGGCATCAGGTCTCAAATCCTGCGGCAGTGATGGCAGACTGTGGTATTTCACCCAATAGATATGGGAGTTGATCAAAATTGGATTTCGTTTTCAAATTCTTTGTGGGTCTGTGTAATCCCAGAGAAATATGTGCCTCTCCATCTAGCCCCCTCTCTCTCTCTCTCTCTCTCTAGCCCTCTCTCTCTCTCTCTCTCTCTCAATTCAAGGGCTTTATTGGCATGTTAAACATATGTTAAACATTGCCAAAGCAAGTGAAGTAGATTTTACGGATACAAGTATCCTGTGTGTGTATCCTGTGTGTGTGTTTCTTTTCTCTCCTTCTCCCCTCACAGGTGAAAATCATCACTCCCCAATCAGTCACCAATCCAATCATCAATCAGAAGACACACCTACTCCTGTTTCCTACCCAATCACAGTTCCTTTCCCTTGGTTTAAAAACCCTGTCAGTAGTTTGCTCTAGAGCTCAATCTCTCTGTAAATGCCATATATATGCCATTTAGCTGACGCTTTTATCCAAAGCGACTTACAGTCATGTGTGCATACATTCTACGTATGGGTGGTCCCGGGAATCGAACCCACTACCCTGGCGTTACAAGCGCCATGCTCTACCAACTGAGCCACAGAAGGACCACGCCACAGAAGGACCATGTCTGTAGGTCTCTGTTTTTCACTCTCTCTTTGTGTATTAATCTCTCTTTTGTTTGAGCACCTCCATAGCACTTTGTCCTCACCTGTGAGTATTGTTTTTGGTTATCAAATCAAATTTATTTATATAGCCCTTCATACATCAGCTGATATCTCAAAGTGCTGTACAGAAACCCAGCCTAAAACCCCAAACAGCAAGCAATGCAGGTGTAGAAGCACGGTGGCTAGGAAAAACTCTCTATAAAGGCCAAAACCTAGGAAGAAACCTAGAGAGGAACCAGGCTATGTGGGGTGGCCAGTCCTCTTCTGGCTGTGCCGGGTGGAGATTATAACAGAACATGGCCAAGATGTTCAAATGTTCATAAATGACCAGCATGGTCAAATAATAATAAGGCAGAACAGTTTAAACTGGAGCAGCAGCACGGCCAGGTGGACTGGGGACAGCAAGGAGTCATCATGTCAGGTAGTCCTGGGGCATGGTCCTAGGGCTCAGGTCCTCCGAGAGAGAGAAAGAAAGAGAGAAGGAAATAATTAGAGAACGCACACTTAGATTCACACAAAACACAGAATAGGACAGGAGAAGTACTCCAGATATAACAAACTGACCCTAGCCCCCGACACAAACTACTGCAGCATAAATACTTGAGGCTGAGACAGGAGGGGTCAGAAGACACTGTGGCCCCATCCGAGGACACCCCCGGACAGGGCCAAACAGGAAGGATATAACCCCACCCACTTTGCCAAAGCACAGCCCCCACACCAGAGGGATATCTTCAACCACCAACTTACCATCCTGAGACAAGGCTGAGTATAGCCCACAAAGATCTCCGCCATGGCACAACCCAAAGGGGGGTGCCAACCCAGACAGGATGACCACATCAGTGAATCAACCCACTCAGGTGACGCACCCCTTCCAGGGACGGCATGAGAGAGCCCCAGTAGGCCAGTGACTCAGCCCCTGTAATAGGGTTAGAGGCAGAGAATCCCAGCGGAAAGAGGGGAACTGGCCAAGCAGAGACAGCAAGGGCGGTTCGTTGCTCCAGAGCCTTTCCGTTCACCTTCCCACTTCTGGGCCAGACTACAATCAATCATATGACCCACTGAAGAGATGAGTCTTCAGTAAAGACTTAAAGGTTGAGACCGAGTTTGCGTCTCTGACATGGGTAGGCAGACCGTTCCATAAAAATTGAGCTCTATAGGAGAAAGCCCTGCCTCCAGCTGTTTGCTTAGAAATTCTAGGGACAATTAGGAGGCCTGCGTCTTGTGACCGTAGCGTGCGTGTTGGTATGTACGGCAGGCCCATATCAGAGAGATAGGTAGGAGCAAGCCCATGTAATGCTTTGTAGGTTAGCAGTAAAACCTTGAAATCAGCCCTTGCTTTGACAGGAAGCCAGTGTAGAGAGGCTAGTACTGGAGTAATATGATCAAATTCTTTGGTTCTCGTCAGGATTCTAGCAGCCGTATTTAGCACTAACTGAATTGTATTTAGTGCTTTATCCAGGTAGCCGGAAAGTAGAGCATTGCAGTAGTCTAGCCTAGAAGTGACAAGCATGGATGAATTTTTCTGCATCATTTTTGGACAGAAAGTTTCTGATTTTTGCAATGTTACGTAGATGGGAAAAAACTGTCCTTGAAATGGTCTTGATATGTTCTTCAAAAGAGAGATCAGGGTCCAGAGGAACGCCGAGGTCCTTCACAGTTTTATTTGAGACGACTGTACAACCATTAAGATTAATTGTCAGATTCAACAGAAGATATCTTTGTTTTTTGAGACCTAGAACAAGCATCTCTGTTTTGTCCGAGTTTAAAAGTAGAAAGTTTGCAGCCATCCACTTCCTTATGTCTGAAACACATGCTTCTAGCAAGGGCAATTTTGGGGCTTCACCATGTTTCATTGAAATGTACAGCTGTGTGTCATCCGCATAGCAGTGAAAGTTAACATTATGTTTTCGAATAAAATCCCCAAGAGGTAAAATATATAGTAAAAACAATAGTGGTCCTAAAACGGAACCTTGAGGAACACCGAAATTTACAGTTGATTTGTCAGAGGACAAACCATTCACAGAGACAAACTGATATCTTTCCGACAGATAAGATCTAAACCAGGCCAGAACTTGTCCGTGTAGACCAATTTGGGTTTCCAATCTCTCCAAAAGAATGTGGTGATCGATGGTATCAAAAGCAGCACTAAGGTCTAGGAGCACGAGGACAGATGCAGAGCCTCGGTCCGATGCCATTAAAATGTAATTTACCACCTTCACAAGTGCCGTCTCAGTGCTATGATGGGGTCTAAAACCAGACTGAAGCATTTCGTACACATTGTTTGTCTTCAGGAAGGCAGTGAGTTGCTGTGCAACAGCCTTTTCTAAAAATTGAGAGGAATGGAAGATTCGATATAGGCCGATTAGTTTTTTATATTTTCTGGGTCAAAGTTTGGCTTTTTCAAGAGAGGCTTTATTACTGCCACTTTTAGTGAGTTTGGTACACATCCGGTGGATAGAGAGCCGTTTATTATGTTCAACATAGGAGGGCCAAGCACAGGAAGCAGCTCTTTCAGTAGTTTAGTTGGAATAGGGTCCAGTATGCAGCTTGGAGGTTTAGAGGCCATGATTATTTTCATCATTGTGTCAAGAGATATAGTACTAAAACACTTGAGCATCTCTCTTGATCCTAGGTCCTGGCAGAGTTGTGCAGACTCAGGACAACTGAGCTATGAAGGAATACGCAGATTTAAAGAGGAGTCCGTAATTTGCTTTCTAATAATCATAATATTTTCCTCAAAGAAGTTCATGAATTTATCACTGCTAAAGTGAAAGTTATCCTCTCTTGGGGAATGCTGCTTTTTAGTTAGCTTTGCGACAGTATCAAAAAGGAATTTCGGATTGTTCTTATTGTCCTCAATTAAGTTAGAAAAATAGGATGATCGAGCAGCAGTAAGGGCTCTTCGGTACTGCACGGTACTGTCTTTCCAAGCTAGTCGGAAGACTTCCAGTTTGGTGTGGCGCCATTTCCGTTCCAATTTTCTGGAAGCTTGCTTCAGAGCTCGGGTATTTTCTGTGTACCAGGGAGCTAGTTTCTTATGAGAAATGTTTTTAGTTTAGGGGTGCAACTGCATCTAGGGTATTGCGCAAGGTTGAATTGAGTTCCTCAGTTAGGTGGTTAACTGATTTTTGTCCTCTGGCGTCCTTGGGTAGACAGAGGGAATCTGGAAGGACATCAAGGAATCTTTGTGTTGTCTGTGAATTTATAGCACAACTTTTGATGTTCCTTGGTTGGGGTCTGAGCAGATTATTTGTTGCAATTGCAAACGTAAAAAAAATGGTGGTCCGATAGTCCAGGATTATGAGGAAAAACATTAAGATCCACAACATTTATTCCATGGGACAAAACTAGGCCCAGCGTATGACTGTGACAGTGAGTGGGTCCAGAGACATGTTGGACAAAACCCACTGAGTCGATGATGGCAGAGTTATGGTGTTTGTTTGCTGGTGGGAAAAGGGGAAACCAAGACAAGTCGCCCATGGGCATACACTACCCGTAAGTAGACTTTGTTAAATACACTAGTTAGAACTGGGCGGACCACCCACTGTATTTTTGGTTAGTTAGGTAGCTGTTGTTAAAGTAGGCTAGTCTAGCTTAGGGGTGTTTTTGAATACTTATTGTTTCTTTCCTTGGGTCCAGCTCAGCCCCTTTTCCTGCCCCCCATTACCGTGTGTTTTCAAATAAACCTTGAGTTTGACGGTAGATTTCAGTTGCCCTGGTTATTTCGTTCACACTTTTACTTTGTCACTATTATAATTTGCATGAGTTATGTTACATTTACATTTACATTTAATGTTACGGGTCTCATTACCATCCCCCCTAGACTGTCGGGCCAAAAGGGATTTGTAACAGTAGATAATAAACACAAGTGAAATAAACAATAAAAATGAACAGTTAACATTACACTCACAAAAGTTCCAAAATAATAAAGACATTTCAAATGTCTTATTATGTGCAAATAGTTCAAGTACAAAAAGGAAAATAAATAAATAGAAATATGGGTTGTATTTACAATGGTGTTTGTCCTTCACTGGTTGCCCTTTTCTTGTGGCAACAGGTCACAAATCTGGCTGCTGTAATGTTTCTTTGTGGGTCTGTGTAATCTGAGGGAAATATGTGTCTCTAATATGGTCATACATTTGACAGGAGGCTAAGAAGTGCAGCTCAGTTTCCACCTCATTTTGTGGGCAATGTGCACATAGCCTGTCTTCTCTTCAGAGCCATTTCTGCCTATGGCGGCCTTTCTCAATAGCAAGGCTATGCTCACTGAGTCTGTACATTGTCAAAGCTTTCTTTAAGTCTCTCTCTTCAACTGATTTCAAAGAGCTTTATTTGAATGGGAAACATACATACACAAAATAAAGGGAACACTAAAATAACACCCTAGATCTGAATGAATGAAATATTCTTATGAAATACTTTTTTCTTTACATAGTTGAATTGTGCTGACAACAAAATCACACAAATTATCAATGGAAATCAAATTTATCAATGGAGGTCTGGATTTGGAGTCACACTCAAAATTAAAGTGGAAAACCACACTACAGGCTGATCCAACTTTGATGTAATGTCCTTAAAACAAGTCAAAATGAGGCTCAGTAGTGTGTGTGGCCTCCACGTGCCTGTATGACCTCCCTACAACACCTGGGCATGCTCCTGATGAGGTGGTGGATGGTCTCCTGAGGGATCTCCTCCCAGACCTGGACTAAAGCATCCGCCAACTCCTGGACAGTCTGTGGTGCAACGTGGCGTTGGTGGATGGAGCGAGACATGATGTATTATTATTATTATTATGTCCCAGATGTGCTCAATTGGATTCAGGTCTGGGGAACAGGCAGGCCAGTCCATAGCATCAATGCCTTCCTCTTGCAGGAACTGCTGACACACTCCAGCCACATGAGGTCTAGCATTGTCTTGCATTAGGAGGAACCCAGGGCCAACCGCACCAGCATATGGTCTCACAAGGGGTCTCAGGATCTCATCTCGGTACCTAATGGCAGTCAGGCTACCTCTGGCGAGCACATGGTGGGCTGTGCGGCCCCCCAAAGAAATGCCACCCCACACCATGACTGACCCATCGCCAAACCGGTCATGCTGGAGGATGTTGCAGGCAGCAGAACATTCTCCACGGCGTCTCCAGACTCTGTCACGTCTGTCACATGTGCTCAGTGTGAACCTGCTTTCATCTGTGAAGAGCACAGGGCGCCAGTGGTGAATTTGCCAATCTTGGTGTTCTCTGGCAAATGCCAAACGTCCTGCACTGTGTTGGGCTGTAAGCACAACCCCCACCTGTGGACGTCGGGCCCTCACACCACCCTCTTGGAGTCTGTTTCTGACCGTTTGAACAGACACATGCACATTTGTGGCCTGCTGGAGGTCATTTTGCAGGGCTCTGGCAGGGCTCCTCCTGCTCCTCCTTGCACAAAGGCGGAGGTAGTGGTCCTGCTGCTGGGTTGTTGCCCTCCTGCGGCCTCCTCCACGTCTCCTGATGTACTGGCCTGTCTCCTGGTAGCACCTCCATGCTCTGGACACTATGCTGACAGACACAGCAAACCTTGCCACAGCTCGCATTGATGTGCCATCCTGGATGAGCTGCACTACCTGAGCCACTTGTGTGGGTTGTAGACTCCGTCTTATGCTACCACTGGAGTGAAAGCACTGCCAGCATTCAAAAGTGACCAAAACATCAGCCAGGAAGCATAGGAACTGAGAAGGGGTCTGTGGTCACCACCTGCAGAACCACTCCTTTATTGGGGGTGTCTTGCTTGGAGTTACATTGTGTTGTTTAAGTGTTCCCTTAATTTTTTTGAGCAGTGTATGTTTACATTGCCAAAGCAAAAGGAATAGACAATAGGAAGTGCAACTCAGTTTCCACCTCATTTTGTGGGCAGTGGGCACATAGGCAGACCTGGCTCGCCAGAGATGAAAGGCTATGGCGGCCTCTCTCTATAGCAAGGCTATGCTCACTGAGTCTGTACATAGTCAAGAACTTTCTTCATTTAGGGTCAGTCACGGTGGTCAGGTATTCTGCCACTGTGTCTACCTGACGAAGCTTCTCTCTATGCCGAGACCTTAAAACTGAGGTATAGTCCTCATTCTGATCTGGGTGCTTTGTTTGCGGTTTTGTGTTGTACACTAAGTATATTTTTGCAGAATTCTGCATGCAGTCTCTCAATTGGGTGTTTGTCCCATTTTGTGATTTCTTGTTTGGTGAGTGGAACCCAGGCCTCACAACCATAGACGGCAATGGGTACAGTAACTGGTTAAAGTATTTTTAACCAGATCCTAATTTGAATGTTGAGTTTTATTTTCCTTCCGACGGCATAGAAGGCCCTTCTTGCCTTGTCTCTGAGATCGTTCACAGCTCTGTGGAAGTTACCTGTGGTGTTGATGTTTAGGACGAGTTAGGTGTCATTTTTTGTGTGCTCTAGGGCAACAGTGTCTAGATAGAATTTGTATTTATTGTCTTGGCTACTGGACATTTTTTGGAACAGCATAATTTTTTGTCTTACTGAGATTCACTGCCAGATAGCTCATGCATTATCTCAACAGGTCTTGTTATATATCTGATGTTGTTGTCCTTTCTAGCATGGCCATCTCCTGAGTTCCATATCTCCCTCCATGTCTTTAAGGACTCTGACGGCAGCCATCTTTACTCTGTCAGAGCCGTTCAGAGACAAGGCCGGGAGTGCTCTCTAATTCCTTGTTCACTGTCACATTTGCTCCCGCTCTTCCCTCCCCCTGGCGCTTGAGGGCGCCAGATTGCCTTGCATCGCGCACTCCTGCCATCCCTCGTCACGCGCATCAGCGTTATTGGACTCACTTATCACCTGATTATTTCCTCCCCTATATTTGTCAGTTCCTCAGCTCTGTTCCCCGCTGCTGCGTTGAATGTTTTCTGACGCTGTTCCTGTCTCATTTTATGTCCGTTATTTATTAAACGTTACTCCCCATACCTGCTTCGTCTCCCCAGCGTCAATCCATGTGACAGCTCACACTGCGACCTTAACGCTCAAATCCGTTTTGTTTTTCAAATTCGTTTTGGAATAATGACTGCAAACATCAAGTGACCAAATCAGATTTGTGTGTGTGTTCAGACAGCAGTCATGGCTACCCTAGTTGTCATAGTTACGACAGTGTGTGCGCAGTGGTGTAGGCTGATTGGTGGTGGTGCTCATGCTTTGTCACTCAGAAGGTGACAATACCTGCCTGGGACATTTCCCAGTTTCTTTGAATGTTCAACATCATCGTGTAAGAACCATTTTAAAGCCTCAAAGGATAAGATTATATTATAAATTAGTCCTTTTTGGCTAGCCACAGCAGTCAACTTTCTAGCACATTCACTCATTTGTTTGTAAACAATTAACAAGCTAGTTAGCTAGTACTACGTCATGTTCTGCTCAAACTGTCAGAAGATTAGCTAGCTAGCAACAAGATACGCCAAATAACAGTCTAAAAACCACTTGAGGTCAAATAAATCCGATTTGACAGTTCAGACACAAGTTGCATGGCCAGGAATCAGATTTGTACCAGACTTCAAATCACATATGAAGGTGTAGCTTGAAATATCGGATTCCATGTGGCTTTTGGCTGTTCAGACTGCAGGAAAAAGAGCAGATTTGAATAGGATATGCAAAGAAATAGGATTTGAGTCACTTCAAACTGCCAATGTGAACAAGGCTTTAGGACACAGAGCTTATAGTGGATGGATAGGGTGATAGGGGAGAGAAAGAGACTGACAGATGAGATAAAGGGATACAGGCGGTTATATAAAGGGGTTGTGGGAACACAGCATCTTCCGAGAGAGTGATGAGGGAGAAGGAAGAGACAAAGCACAGTGGAAACACGTTAACCTGTATTAGTCTGGACACCTGGACCTTGTAAGATATACTTGGAGGAAGCTTAATCAAGCTAGCCGGATTGATTATTTTCTTTGAACTTTTTCTATGGTGCTAAAATTGAAAAAAATATTGATTGAGGATCGAATGCAATCAGACCATCAACTTATATCCCTTCAGATAAGACTTTCCATGAGGATGGGATATTGGACATGTGAACAGGGTTAATTGACAGACAGTACTTAACTGAAATGAAGGAATTCATAAAATATTTTTTTATAGGCCACTCAATTTAGTTTTCACCCCCAAGCATATTAGATGGAGAACGACAAAACATTTATAACGTTTTTCCTAAACCTTCAACATAGAAACACAACCAGAAATAACCTACAGAAAATAGTTACAAACGATGGAGAAATCCTTACTCATTTTGAATGAAAAAATGTAAACAAACTCACTTAACGATGAGTTTTGTGATATCCTTCTCCAAAAAATTCATGTTAAACTCTGTGAAACCCCAAAAATATTGTGATAGCATTATAACACAGGACAAACTACATTTGGCAATTGGTTCCTTTCAGACGGGAAAAAAAAACCCTGGCCTGTAACGGCTCTCTTCTATCTCCTCCTCTGACGAAGAGGTAGAACAAGGATCGGACCAAAATGCAGCGTGATGATGATTCATTATAGATTTTAATGAAGGAAAACTATACATACAGAAACTACGAAAATAATGAAATGAAATAATGAAAACCGAAACAGCCCTATCTGGTGCAAACACAAAGACAGGAACAATCACCCACGAAACACTCACAGAATATGGCTGCCTAAATATGGCTCCCAATCAGAGACAACGATAATCACCTGACTCTGATTGAGAACCGCCTCAGGCAGCCATAGACTACGTAGCCACCCCACAAAACCCCAAGACAAAAAACACACCACAATAACCCATGTCACACCCTGGCTTGACCAAATAAAGAAAGAAAACACAAAATACTAAGACCAAGGCGTGACATGGCCTAGATATATCAAATTTTTAATGAACTACTGATAGATCCACTACTATCAGACACACAAAAAGAAGATTGATCTCTTTCCTACTGAAGCAGGAGCCAGGAAGCAATACAAAGACCCAGTATATATATATATATATATATTTTTAGGCCTATCACCATTGAATGTTGCAACGCCAAAGCATTGGCAAAGTGTATTGCTCATAGAATTAAAAAGGTCCTACCGGACATTATTCATCTCGATCAGACGGGATTCTTAAAAGGAATACACACTACATGACCAAAAGTATGTGGACACCTGCTTGTCAAACATCTCAGTACAAAATCACGGGCATTAATATGGAGTTGGTCCCCTCTTTGCTGCTAATAACAGCCTACGCTCTTCTGGGAAGGCTTTCCACTAGACGCTACTGGGATTTGCTTCCATTCAGCCACAAGAGCATTAGTGAGGCTGACCTCGACAAACCAATTCTGTATGGACCTCGCTTTATGCACAGAGGCATTGTCATGCTGAAAAAGGAAAGGGCCTTCCCCAAACTGTTGCCACAAAGTTTTAAGCACATAAATGTCTAGAATGTCATTGTATGCTGTAGCGTTAAGACTTCCCTTCACTGGAACTAAGGTGCCTAGCCCAAACCATGAAAAACAGCCCCAAACTTTAATCAACTTCGGAGAATATCTCATAAGATGGGTAAAAGTCATGTACAACAACACTATATAAAATAATGGTTACTTCTCTGAAAATGTTGAACTGTCAAGAGGTGTAAAAGAAGGTTGCCCTCTATCATCATACGTATTCATTATGGCCATTGAAGTGTTAGGGTTCAGATCCAACGATAACATTAAGGGGTTAATTGAGGACCTGGAAGTTTCACCAGTGGGCATATGGTGAAGATGATTTGCTTGGTGTACATATCCTAGAAACGTCTAACGATCTTGCAACTATTAACTTTGATAGAAAATGTAGTAAAATAGATAGGATCTTGAAACCGTTGAGGGGAAACACCTGTCCATCTACGGGTAAATTACCCTGATATTTTACTTTACATACAGTGCCTTCAGAGAGTAGTAATACTCCTTGACTTATTCCACATTTAGTTGTGTTACAGCCTGAATCTTATTTTTTTTTTTTATCACACACAATACCCCATAATGACAAAGTGAATACATATTTTTTGAAATAGCACATTTCTTGAAAATTAAATACAGTAATATATATGACACCCTTGAGTTAACACTTTGTAGAAGCACCTTTGACAGCAATTACAGCTGTGTGTCTTTCTGGGTAAGTCTCTAAGAGCTTTCCACACCTATATTGTGCAACATTTGCCCATTATTATTACAAACAATTCTTCAATCTCTGCCAAATTGGTTGTTAATCATTGCTAGACAGTCATTTCAGGTCTTGCTGTAGATTTAAGTCAAAACAGTAACTCGGCCAACTCATGAACATTCACTGTCTTCTTGGTAAGCAACTCCAGTGTAGATTTGGCCATGTGTTTTAAGTTATTGTCCTGCTGAAAGGTGAATTAATCTCCCACTGTCTGGTGGAATGCAGACTGAACCAGGTTTTCCTCTAAGATTTTGTCTGTGCTTAGCTCTATTCTGTTTATTTTTTTATCCTGAAAAACTCCTTAATCCTTAACTATTACAAATATACCCATAACATGATGCAGCCACCAATATGCTGGAAAATATGGAGTACTCAGTAATGTGTTGTATTGGATTTGCCACAAACATAACACTTCGTGTTGTATTCAGGACAAAAAGTGAATTGCTTTACCACAATTTTTTCAGTATTACTTTAGTGCCTTGTTGCAAACAGAATGCATGTTTTGCAATATTTTTTATTTTGTACAAGCTTCCTTCTTTTCACTCTGTTCATTAGGTTAGTAATTGTGGAGTAACTACAATGTTATTGATCCATCTTCAGTTTTCTCCTATTACAGCCGTTAAACTCTATAACTGTTTTAATGTCACCATAGGTCTCATAGTGAATCCCTGAGCGGTTTCCTTTCTCTCTGGCAATTGAGTAAGGAAGAACACCTGTATCTTTTTAGTGATTGTGTGTATTGATACACTATCCAAAGTGTAATTAATAACTTCACCATGCTCAAAGGGATATTCAATGTCAGTATTTTTAAAACCCATCCACCAATAGGTGCCCTTCTTCGCAAGGCATTGGAAAACCTCCCTGATCTTTGTGGTTGTGTTTGAAATTCACTGCTTGACTGAGGGACCTTAAAGATAATGTATGTGTACAGTCGTGGCCAAAAGTTTTGAGAATCACACAAACATTAATTTCCACAAAGTTTGCTGCTTCAGTGTCTTTAGATATTTTTTGTCAGATATTACTATGGAATACTGAAGTATAATTACAAGCATTTCATAAGTGTCAAAGGCTTTTACTGACAATTACATGAAGTTGATGCAGAGTCAATATTTGCAGTGTTGACCCTTCATTTTCAAGACCTCTGCAATCCGCCCTGGCATGCTGTCAATTAACTTCTGGCCCACATCCTGACTGATGGCAGCCCATTCTTGCATAATCAATGCTGGGAGTTTTTGTCAGAATTTGTGGATTTTTGTTTGTCCACCCGCTTCTTGAGGATTGACCACAAGTTCTCAAAGGGATGAAGGTCTGGGGAGTTTCCTGACCATGGACACTAAATATCAATGTTTTGTTCCCCGAGCCACTTAGTTATCACTTTTGGCTTATGGCAAGGTGCTCCATCATGCTGGAAAAGGCATTGTTCGTCACCAAACTGTTCCTGGATGGTTGGGAGAAGTTGCTCTCGGAGGATGTGTTGGTACCATTCTTTATTCATGGCTGTGTTCTTAGGCAAAATTGTGAGTGAGCCCGCTCCCTTCGCTGAGATGCAACCCCACACATGAATGGTCTCAGGATGCTTTACTGTTGGCATGACACTGGACTGATGGTAGCGCTCACCTTGTCTTCTCCGGACAAGCTTTTTTCTGGGTGCCTCAAACAATCGGAAAGGGGATTCATCAGAGAAAATGACTTTACCCCAGTCCTCAGCAGTCCAATCCCTGTACCTTTTGCAGAATATCCGTCTGTCCCTTATGTTTTTCCTGGAGAAAAGTGGCTTCTTTGCTGCCCTTCTTGACACCAGGCCATCCTCCAAAAGTCTTTGCCTCACTGTGCGTGCAGATGCACTCACACCTGTCTGCTGCCATTCCTGAGCAAGCTCTGTACTGGTGGTGCCCCGATCCCGCAGCTGAATCAACTTTAGGAGAGGGTGCTGGTGATTGCTGGACTTTCTTGGGTGCCTTGAAGCCTTCATCACAACAATTGAACCGCTCTCCTGATTTAGGTGCAATCTTACTGGCAGCAATGTCCTTGCCTGTGAAGCCCTTTTTGTGCAAAGCAATGATGACGGCACGTGTTTCCTTGCAGGTAATCATGGTTGACAGAGGAAGAAGAATGATTCCAAGCACCACTCTCCTTTTGAAGCTTCCAGTCTGTTGTTCGAACTCAATCAGCATGACAGAGTGATCTCCAGCCTTGTCCTCGTCAGCTGGTCCTTTTGTGGCAGGGCTGAAATGCAGTGGAAATGTTTTTGGGGGATTCAGTTCATTTGCATGGCAAAGAGGGACTTTGCAATTAATTGCAATTTATCTGATCACTCTTCATAACATTGAATTGAGTTGAGTTTATTTTTACAGGGACAGTTCACATTAATCAACGTTTCTGTAAAAGTGCCGGTTTTAGCCAGCCGGCTAAAAACTATTACAATATAGACAATCATTGAGCAGTAAGCACACGCAGAGCAACATAGGACAAGCAAGACGTAGCATACAGACAGAGCAACATAGAACAAAAAGCAGCAAGACAAAATTCATAAAAGCAACAAAGTGTTTCCACACCTCACAAGCTACAGACAACAGACAACATGGAAAGCAGCAATACACAGCTAGGGACCATGTTCACAAATCTGATTGACCTTTAGCCATGTCTTCATGCATGTGTGATATGTGGTGCAGTTATGAGTGTCTGATGGCAGTGTATTCCTGACAAGGGAAGCTCTCACAGAGAAAGCGGATTTACTAAAAAGGTGCTTTTCCTTAGGGGAACTATACAGTCACCTCTCATGGCAGACCTTGTGGATCTGCTGCCATTTGTTTGGGTTTTCTGTTTAACAAAAATATTGAGTGGAGGGGGAGCCAGGCCATTTAGGATCTAGATTTTTGATGTCTCAGTGCCATGGGATCATGTTTATGAACTGATATACAAAACAACATTTGACGCATCAATCCGTTCTTTTCTATTTAAATTATTATATTCAGTGCATTCGGAAAGTGTTCAGACCCCTTGACTAATTCCACAGTGACGTTACAGCCTTATTCTAAAATGATTTAAGAAAAATTCCCCTCCAATCTACACAAATACCCCATAATGATAAAGCAAAAAATTGAAATATTACATTTACTGTACATATGTATTCAGACCCTTTACTCAGTACTTTGTTGAAGCACCTTTGGCAGTGATTACAGCCTCGAGTCTTCTTGGGTTTGACGCTACAAGCTTGGCACACCTGTATTTGGGGAGTTTCTTCCATTCTTTTCTGCAGATCCTCTCAAACTCTGTCAGGTTGGATGGGGTGCGTCGCCGCACAGCTATTTTCAGGTCTCTCCAGAGATGTTCGATCAGGTTCAAGTCTGGGCTTGGATATGTGCTTAGTGTTGTTGTCATGTTGAAAGGTGAACCTTCACCCCAGTCTGAGGTTCTGAGTGTTCTGGAACAGGTTTTCATCAAGGATCTCTTCGCAATTTGCACTGTTCATCTTTCCCTTGATCCTAACTAGTCTCCTCTCCCTGCCGCTGAAAAACATCCCCTCACCATGATGCTGCCACCACCCTGCTTCACCGTAGGGATGGTGCCAGATTTCCTTTAGACATGACGCTTGTCATTCAGGCCATAGAGTTCAATCTTGGTTTCATCAGACCAGAGAATCTTGTTTCTCATGGTCTGAGTTCTTGTAGGTACCTTTTGGCAAACTCCAAGCGGGCTGTCATGTGCCTTTTACTGACAAGTGTCTTCTGCCTGGATACTCTACCATAAAGGCCTGACTAGTGGAGTGCTGCAGAGATGATTGTCCTTCTGGAAGGTTCTCCCACCTCCACAGAGGAACTCTGGAGATCTAAGGGTGACTAGGCTTCAGGCTAGACTAGGCTAACTGTTTCCTTCCTTTGTGTGTGTGTGTGTGTGTGTGTGTGTGTGTGTGTGTGTGTGTGTGTGTGTGTGTGTGTGTGTGTGTGTGTTCACAGCTAAAGCCTGAACAGAAACAATAATGTCAATACAAGATCTCTGAAGACCAAAACAGCACGACATCAAACAAGTTCAAAACAAACAAACATGACGAAGCATAAAAATAGTGTACACTCCTTTTTATGCTTACCATAACAACATGGACATTCACTCATACACAAACAGCTGCATTTGAGCAACTTCCAAAAACACTACCGCCCATCTTGTTTCTTGAAATGGAAACAAACAAAATATCATATTATCCAGCTCCAAGGACCAGTCTCCGAAAGAGGTGAGATTTTTTGTACAGTTGTATTCCTCCAGGAGATGTTGCTGGTGCCACGGTGGAGATGGGTTTGTTGTATTCCTCCAGGAGATGTTGGTGGTGCCACGGTGGAGATGGTTTGTTGTATTCCTCCAGGAGATGTTGGTGGTGCCACGGTGGAGATGGTTTGTTGTATTCCTCCAGGAGATGTTGATGGTGCCACGTGGAGATGGTTTGTTGTATTCCTCCAGGAGATGTTGGTGGTGCCACAGTGGAGATGGTTTGTTGTATTCCTCCAGGAGATGTTGCTGGTGCCACGGTGGAGATGGGTTTGTTGTATTCCTCCAGGAGATGTTGGTGGTGCCACGGTGGAGATGGTTTGTTGTATTCCTCCAGGAGATGTTGGTGGTGCCACGGTGGAGATGGTTTGTTGTATTCCTCCAGGAGATGTTGGTGGTGCCACGGTGGAGATGGTTTGTTGTATTCCTCCAGGAGATGTTGATGGTGCCACGAGGGAGATGGTTTGTTGTATTCCTCCAGGAGATGTTGCTGGTGCCACGGTGGAGATGGTTTGTTGTATTCCTCCAGGAGATGTTGGTGGTGCCACGGTGGAGATGGTTTGTTGTATTCCTCCAGGAGATGTTGCTGGTGCCACGGTGGAGATGGTTGGTTGTATTCCTCCAGGAGATGTTGGTGGTGCCACGGTGGAGATGGTTTGTTGTATTCCTCCAGGAGATGTTGCTGGTGCCACGGTGGAGATGGTTTGTTGTATTCCTCCAGGAGATGTTGATGGTGCCACAGTGGAGATGGTTTGTTGTATTCCTCCAGGAGATGTTGCTGGTGCCACAGTGGAGATGGTTTGTTGTATTCCTCCAGGAGATGTTGATGGTGCCACGGTGGAGATGGTTTGTTGTATTCCTCCAGGAGATGTTGATGGTGCCACGGTGGAGATGGTTTGTTGTATTCCTCCAGGAGATGTTGATGGTGCCACAGTGGAGATGGTTTGTTGTATTCCTCCAGGAGATGTTGCTGGTGCCACGGTGGAGATGGTTTGTTGTATTCCTCCAGGAGATGTTGGTGGTGCCACAGTGGAGATGGTTTGTTGTATTCCTCCAGGAGATGTTGATGGTGCCACAGTGGAGATGGTTTGTTGTATTCCTCCAGGAGATGTTGATGGTGCCACGGTGGAGATGGTTTGTTGTATTCCTCTAAGTTCTAGAGTCTAGGAGATGTTGGTGGTTCTGTTAGCCAGGCCAGTGAAGAGAAAAGGATCCGCATCACAGTTTGGAACTGCTAGGGACCTATGGAGGGACAGATGAAGACACATCACATTGGAGGGTCATTGTAAGTCACATTCCAGTACCTACAAGTCTTGTGAGAATGGGAGGCCCCCCCAGAACCTTGCTAAAACAGTAGTAAAATGGATTGTAAGCACTCTCACCTGTGTAGAATAAAGATGACTGTACAGATCCGTTCTCAGGAGGAAATCCTGGCATCGGACATCCAGAAAAAAGGCTGCCTTCCAATCCCCTCTCACCCAGCGTCAAGCTCCCTTCACTGGGATTATTACAGCTGCCATCCCCCCTGGAGCTCTGGGGAACCAGCTGGCGTCTGGGAAAGGGGCCTGGGAGATGCTTCATGCCCAGGTATGGAGCCCCAGACCAGGCAGGGGGAGCTGCCATGCCCTCCCCTGGCTGAGCCCCTTTGGATAGGGCAGGGATGGGGTTAGGGATGGTGGCTGTGGGGTAGGTTGGGTTAGGAATGGAGGTTTGGGGGTAAGAAGGTTTTGGGATTAGAGATGCTTCAGGGTAAGGCACAAAGAATTTGGGGGCTTGGGTAGAGAAGCTGATTCTACAGTCATTGGAAAGAATGGGAGTGGGTCTGGGTCCATTGGACTGAGTTGGGGCAGGTATGGGTCCGTGTGACCTGTTTTGGGCAGGTGTAAGGCCACTGATATTTGAAGGCTTTTTTTCAAACATACAGTTGCCGGAGGGTGTGAGTGTTTGAGTTCTGGATGCGTTATTGGACGGTATGTGTGTGGTGTGTTTGGGGTGTGTGTGACTGAGTCCATTTACTGGCTTTGCTGGAAAACACTGTGGTATCTGCCAAGGTTGCCATTGTGTACTTTGCCGTGGCTGTTGCCAAGGCTGCCTTGGGTCCTGATATGAAGGACCCGGACAGGGCTGCCCTGAGAACTGCCTTTTTGCATCTCCAGTCCCAGAGTGGTATAACTCCAGGCTGGGCTGCATGGTTTGGTCAAAGGCCTCAGGGAGAATATTGTAGAAGTTTGGGAGAGGAACAGGGCTGTGGGTATTAAGGATAATATTTTGGATGGAGGGTATCCAGGACTCCGGTTGGTTGTTAATATGGGATGGTTGTGGGACCGTTCGGTTGCCATGGAGATAGACGCCACTTCCTTGAGTCCGTTGCCCTGCAAACGTGTGAGCAGCCTTGGGTAGTATGTTTGTGTTTACAACGCTGTGTGGCTCTCCAACAATCCCAGGACTACACCCCACCCCGTGCGCCACGCCACTAACAACTCCATTATTCAGCAGCCTCTGCTCTTCATAGCTGTTGAGTTTAGAGGTCATGTGTGGACCACCCATCTGCCATCGGTTCTCACTGTGTGAGCCGTTCCCGCCATTGAAGCCCTTGTTGCCTGGCAATAAGGAACTCAGGGAGTGAGGGAACATGCCCAGTGTGTTCGGATTGGCAGTGTTGTGAGCAGGGAGTCTGTTTATTGGCTCAGTGGCCTGTCTCAAGCTGCCTATCACACATCCACCATCATTCTCCCTCATCAGAGCCTCCTCCACGTACGAGAACACATCATTGGCTAAGATATCATCCAGCTTCCCCGTCACATCCTGCTGTTCCATGTTGATCCTGAAGAGGGTGCTCTCCCACTCCCTCAGCTCTGTCTCCTTCAACCTCAGCCCCTCCAGGCCCTCCGCCCCCATCTTCCCCAGGATCTCCCCCAGAGAGTCCATCATGGTTTGGGCTGTGGGGTCTACCAATCTGGGCCTATGGGGACCCTGGAGCTCCCCGGGGACACTCAGCAGAGCGTGGCTGTCCAGGAAGGCTCTCTCCAGGCCTGGGTCCTGGTCCTGGGGGAAGGCTAGGTCTAAGTCCGGGGAAAGGTCCTGGAGGTCCAGGCTAGGGTCCTGGGACTGAGTGTAAACAGAGCGGTCTTGACAGAGTAGGGACCCCAGTAGAGAGGCAGGGTCCAGGTGCTTGTCCTCAGGGCTAGAGCCTGGGGGAGTGAGGCCTGGGGGGATGGGTGGTCCTGGAGGCATAACGGCAGTATCCAGAGAGGAACAGGACTCATACAGCAGAGCCTCCCCAGTGGCAAAGTTGAAGGGAAGCTCTATTCTCCGCTGACGCAGGTGCTCCTCGCCCTCCTGGTTCCTGTAGATGGGTGACAAAGGTCAAAGGCCACTAAAACATACCTTATAGCATGGAATGCTACAACTATTTTGAGTAAAGATAAATGTCAACAGTAGGCTCACGTCAGGGCTTTCTGTCGAACGACGATGAAGTCGGGTCTCCCTGCCTTGAAGACGACCCTGGCGTTGGCCTGAACCCACACCCACACACCTGCCTTAGTCAGCAGCCTAAAAATGGTGAAACCAGTCTCTCCTGTTTTTATCACTACAGAGAGATAAAGGGGAGGAGAGAGAGAGGGGGAGAGATGAGGAGGAGAGAGAGATATAGCGAGGAGGAGAGAGAGATATAGCGAGGAGGAGAGAGAGATATAGCGAGGAGGTGAGAGAGATATAGAGGGGAGGTGAGAGAGATATAGAGGGGAGGTGAGAGAGATATAGCGAGGAGGTGAGAGAGATATAGCGAGGAGGTGAGAGAGATATAGCGAGGAGGTGAGAGAGATATAGAGGGGAGGAGAGAGAGATATAGCGAGGAGGAGAGAGAGATATAGCGAGGAGGAGAGAGAGAGATAGCGAGGAGGAGAGAGAGAGATATAGTGGGGAGGAGAGAGAGAGATATAGTGGGGAGGAGAGAGAGATATAGCAAGGAGGAGAGAGAGATATAGCGAGGAGGAGAGAGAGATATAGCGAGGAGGAGAGAGAGAGATATAGAGGGGAGGAGAGAGATATAGAGGGGAGGAGAGAGATATAGCGAGGAGGAGGAGAGAGATATAGAGGGGAGGTGAGAGAGATATAGCGAGGAGGAGGGGGAGGAGAGAGATATATAGAGGGGAGGAGAGAGATATAGAGGGGAGGAGAGATATATATATAGCGGGGAGGAGAGAGAGATATAGCGAGATATAGCAAGGAGGAGAGAGAGATATAGCGAGATATAGCGAGGAGGAGAGAGAGATATAGCGAGGAGGAGAGAGAGATATAGAGGGGAGGAGAGAGATATAGCGAGGAGGAGAGAGAGAGATATAGAGGGGAGGAGAGAGATAGAGGGGAGGAGAGAGAGATATAGCGAGGAGGAGAGAGATATAGAGGGGAGGAGAGAGAGATATAGCGAGGAGGAGAGAGATATAGAGGGGAGGAGAGAGAGATATAGCGAGGAGGAGAGAGAGATATAGAGGGGAGGAGAGAGATATAGCGAGGTGGAGAGAGAGAGATATAGAGGGGAGGAGAGAGATATAGAGGGGAGGAGAGAGAGATATAGCGAGGAGGAGAGATATATATATAGCGGGGAGGAGAGAGAGATATAGAGGGGAGGAGAGAGATATAGCGAGGAGGAGAGAGAGAGATATAGAGGGGAGGAGAGAGATATAGAGGGGAGGAGAGAGATATAGAGGGGAGGTGAGAGAGATATATAGCGAGGAGGAGAGAGAGATATAGAGGGAAGGAGAGCGATATAGAGGGCAGGAGAGAGAGATATAGCGAGGACGAGAGAGAGATATAGCGAGGAGGTGGAGAGAGATATAGCGAGGGGGAGGAGAGAGATATAGAGGGGAGGAGAGAGATATAGCGAGGAGGAGAGGGAGATATAGAGGGGAGGAGAGAGAGATATAGAGGGGAGGGGAGAGAGATATAGAGGGGAGGGGAGAGAGATGTAGAGGGGAGAGAGATGTAGAGGGGAGGAGAGATGTAGAGGGGAGGAGAGATGTAGAGGGGAGGTGAGAGAGATGTAGAGGGGAGGTGAGAGAGATGTAGAGGGGAGGTGAGAGAGATGTAGAGGGGAGGTGAGAGAGATGTAGAGGGGAGGTGAGAGAGATGTAGAGGGGAGGTGAGAGAGATGTAGAGGGGAGGAGAGAGAGATGTAGAGGGGAGGAGAGAGAGATGTAGAGGGGGGAGAGAGAGAGATGTAGAGGGGAGGAGAGAGAGAGATGTAGAGGGGAGGTGAGAGAGAGAGATGTAGAGGGGAGGTGAGAGAGATGTAGAGGGGAGGTGAGAGAGAGATGTAGAGGGGAGGGGAGAGAGAGATGTAGAGGGGAGGTGAGAGAGATGTACAGGGGAGGTGAGAGAGATGTAGAGGGGAGGAGAGAGAGAGATGTAGAGGGGAGGAGAGAGAGAGATGTAGAGGGGAGGAGAGAGAGAGATGTAGAGGGGAGGTGAGAGAGATGTACAGGGGAGGTGAGAGAGATGTAGAGGGGAGGAGAGAGAGAGATGTAGAGGGGAGGTGAGAGAAAGGAGTCAGACTCTGCATCATAATGAATGTTGGCTTGCAAAACACCAGATGTAAGCTTCAGAAAATGTTTACTCATATGCGTGTGTGTAATGAGTAACTACAATCGAACTCACTTTTGAGGTGGTTGTCTGCGCAGTACATCATGTCAGCAGCATGGATGAACTGGTAACCTGAGCCTCTAGTGACCAACTCTGTTTCAGAGTAACCCAGCACCACTTTACCTCTGGAGGGGATAGAAGAGACACATGGCACACACACACACACACACACACATACACACACACAGATGTGCCGAGACACACACACACAGGTCAATTTATGAAGGTCCGATGCTGTAGCACATATTATTAGAAGAAAACCAACATTGTCCTCTCAAGTTCCCTCTGTTAGTCCCAGGGAGGGTACAATGTTGTAAGTGATGCTGTGAGATGTGATGGGAGATTGCACACATTGCTTCCCCTTCTTTCAGTACAGTACCTGGTGTCTATACCCATAGGGTTAGGGTAAGGGTTAACACACTACAGGGTTTGGGGGTTACTCCAGTACCTGGTGTCTATACCCATGGGGGCGAAGTCCAGTCTGTGTTTGGTCTGGAAGAGGAGAGTCTTGGTCCTGATCTCCATGACAGCCGGGGGCTGCAGGGGCGCAGCGATGGCAAGGAGGGCCAGCTGAGCGGGGGTCGTGGCCCCGTCATCCGCCAGCCTCCCCTGACCACACACATACTTCAGACGCCCCTGGAACTTCAACGCCTAGAGGAGAGAGAGAGCTCGTGTTGCATACAGTGATTCATTCACATGTATTTTTAGGCGAGTGCTCTCCATATCATGAATGGATTATGGTTAACCTATGGATCACATTTGATACAGTTGAAGTCAGAAGTTTACATACACCTTAGCCAAATACATTTAAACGCACAATTCCTGACATTTAATCCTAGTAAGAATTCCCTTTCTTAGG
Organism: Oncorhynchus keta; assembly: GCF_023373465.1. Classification (NCBI taxonomy): domain Eukaryota; kingdom Metazoa; phylum Chordata; class Actinopteri; order Salmoniformes; family Salmonidae; genus Oncorhynchus; species Oncorhynchus keta. The sequence goes on from NC_068429.1 coordinate 40,742,508, forward strand.
TCAGTTAGGATCACCACTATTTTAAGAACGTGAAATGTCAGAATAATAGTAGATAAATCATTCTATTTCACCTTTTATTTATTCAAATGGGAAGACCCATTTGCGACCAAGCTTTAACTTCCTGACTGATGTGATTGAGATGTTGCTTCAATCTATCCATATAATTTTGATTCCTCATGATGCCATCTATTCTATGAAGGGCACCAGTCCCTCTTGCAGCAAAGCACCTCCACAACATGATGCTGCCACCCCTGTGCTTCACAGTTGGGATGGTATTCTTCGGCTTGCAAGCCTCCCCTTTTTCCTCCAAACATAACGATGGTCATTATGGTCAAACAGTTCTATTTTTGTTCCATCAGACCAGATGACATTTCTCCAAAAAGTATGATCTTTGACCCCATATGCAGTTGCAAACCGTAGTCTGGCTTTTTTATGGCGGTTTTGTAGCGGTGGCTTCTTCCTTGTTGAGCGGCCTTTCAAGATATGTCGATATGAGATTTGTTTTACTGTGGATATAGATATTTCTGAACCTGTTTCCTCCAGCATCTTCACAAGGTCCTTTGCTGTTGTTCTGGGATTGATTTGCACTTTTCACACCAATGTACGCTCATCTCTAGGAGACAGAACGCGTCTCCTTCCTGAGTGGTATGATGGCTGTGTTTATACTTGCATACTATTGTTTGTACAGATGAACGTGGTACCTTCGAGCATTTGGAAATTGCTCCCAAGGATGAACCAGACTTGTGGAGGTCTACAATTATTTTTCTGGGGTCTTGGCTGATTCCTTTTGATTTTCCCATGATGTCAAGCAAAGAGGCACTGAGTTTGAAGGTAGGCCATGAAATACATCCACAGGTACACCTCCAATTGACTCAAATGATGTCAATTAGCCTATGAGAAGCTTCTAAAGCCATTACATAATTTTCTGGAATTTTCCAACCTGTTTAAAGGCAGTCAACTTAGTGTATGTAAACTTCTGACCCACTGGAATTGTGATACAGTGAATAAGTAAAATACTCTGTCTGTAAACAATTATTGGAAAAATGACTTGTGTCATGCACAAAGTAGATGTCCTAACCGACTTGGAAAAACTATAGTTTGTTAAACAAGAAACTTGTGGAGTGATTGGAAAACAAGTTTGAATGACTCCAACCTAAGTGTATGTAAACGTCCGACTTCAACCGTATATGTATTTATCATATCTGTATGTGGCCCTACCAGGAAGCCGGAGGTGTTGTCTAGCAGACAGCGGAAGCGACAGCAGAAGCTTCTCTCTAGGAAGAAGCTGTTGTCTGGAGGGATGTGCTGGGGCAGGTAGCTCATAGACTCACCATGAGGCCTGCTGCAAGATTGCCTGGCTGCAGAAGACAGTTGACATTCCAATTAGACACCTGTTTGAGATACTTGGGACTGTACTATCAATAGCTGACCAACCACTAAAAGAAACATTTTCAGAGTGCTGTGGTCCATGTACTGTACACACCGTCTGGTGCGGCCTCTGAGTCGTTCTGGTTGGGGTTGAGAGCGACGTGAAGCTGACACCGGAACATGGCTCTGTCATCTATGTGGATCAGGTCGTACACACTCTGGTGCACCACATCAGACTGGGCAGCATTATATTCATCCAGAAATGAACCCAGAGTTAACATGCTGAATGCTACAACTGTCATAAACATAGTGCCCAAGAGGTCCATAATTCTACATCGAACGATTCCATAAATCAATAAGTTATGATCAGTGCCTTCGGAAAGTATTCAGATGCCTTGACTTCTCCCACATTGTGTTACGTTACAGCCTTATTCTAAAATGGATTACATCGTTGTTTTCCCTTATCAATCTACACACAATACCCCATAATGAAGAAGCAAAAGGAGTTTTTATGACATGTTTGCTCATTTAAGTATTCAGTCCCTTTACTCAGTACTTTTTTAAGCACCTTTGGCAGCGATTACAGCCTCATGTCCTCTTGGGTTTGACGCTACAAGCTTGGCACACCTGTATTTGGGGAGTTTCTCCCATTCTTCTCTGCAGATCCTCTCAAGCTCTGTCAGGTTGGATGGGGAGCGTCGCAGCACAGCTATTTTCAGGTCTCTCCAGAGATGTTCGATCGGGTTCAGGTCTGGCTGGACCACTTAAGGACATTCAAAGAGTTATCCCAAAGAGACTTGTCCACTCTTGTGTTGTCTTGGCTGTGTGCTTAGGGTCGTTGTCCTGTTGGAAGGTGAACCTTTGCCTCAGTCTGAGGTCCTGAGAGCTCTGGAGCAGATTTTCATCAAGGATCTCTCTGCACTTTGCTCCGTTCATCTTTGCCTTGATCCTGACTAGTCTCTCAGTCCCTGCCGCTGAAAAACACCCCCACAGCATGATGCTGCCACCCCCATGCTTTACCGTAGGGATGGTGCCAGGTTTCCTCCAGACGTGGCGCTTGGCATTCAGGCCAAAAAGTACAATCTTGTTTTCATCAGACGAGAGAATCTTGTTTCTCATGGTCTGAGTCCTTTAGGTGCCTTTTGGCAAACTCCAAGCTGGCTGTCATGTATGTACCTCTTTGTCACCACTTCCACCGTCGGTGGTTCCTCTCCCTGTTCGGGCGGCGCTCGGGGGTCGGCGTACCAGCCATCACCGATCCATGTTTTCTTTTCCGTTTGTTTCGTCTTTGGTTCATTCACACCTGGTTATCATTTGCTTTAATTTCTGTGTGTATATTTACCTACCTCAAATCAATCAAATTTTATTTGTCACATACACATGGTTAGCAGATGTTAATGCGAGTGTAGCGAAATGCTTGTGCTTCTAGTTCCGACAATGCAGTAATAACCAACAAGTAATCTAACAATTCCAAAACTACTGTCTTATACACAGTGTAAGGGGATAAAGAACATGTACATAAAGGTATATGAATGAGTGATGGTACAGAGCAGCATAGGCAAGATACAGTAGATGGTATCGAGTACAGTATATACATATGAGATGAGTATGTAAACAAAGTGGCATAGTTGAAGTGGCTAGTGATACATGTATTACATAAGGATGATATAGAGTACAGTATATACGTATACATATGAGATGAATAATGTAGGGTATGTAAACATATTAGGTAGCATTGTTTAAAGTGGCTAGTGATATATTTTACATAATTTCCCATCAATTCCCATTATTAAAGTGGCTGGAGTTGAGTCAGTGTGTTGGCAGCAGCCACTCAATGTTAGTGGTGGCTGTTTAACAATCTGATGGCCTTGAGATAGAAGCTGCTTTTCAGTCTCTCGGTCCCAGCTTTGATGCACCTGTACTGACCTCGCCTTCTGGATGATAGCGGGGTGAACAGGCAGTGGCTCGGGTGGTTGTTGTCTTGATGATCTTTATGCCCTTCCTATAACATCTGGTGGTGTAGGTGTCCTGGAGGGCAGGTAGTTTGCCCCCGGTGATGCGTTGTGCAGACCTCACGACCCTCTGGAGAGCCTTGCGGTTGTGGGCGGAGCAGTTGCCGTACCAGGCGGTGATACAGCCCGCTAGGATGCTCTCGATTGTGCATCTGTAGAAGTTTGTGTGCTTTTGGTGACAAGACGAATTTCTTCAGCCTCCTGAGGTTGAAGAGGCGCTGCTGCGCCTTCTTCACAATGCTGTCTGTGTGAGTGGACCAATTCAGTTTGTCTGTGATGTGTATGCCGAGGAACTTAAAACTTACTACCCTCTCCACTACTGTTCCATCGATGTGGATAGGGGGGTGTTCCCTCTGCTGTTTCCTGAAGTCCACAATCATCTCCTTAGTTTTGTTGACGTTGAGTGTGAGGTTATTTTCCTGACACCACACTCCGAGGGCCCTCACCTCCTCCCTGTAGGCCGTCTCGTCGTTGTTGGTAATCAAGCCTACCACTGTTGTGTCGTCTGCAAACTTGATGATTGAGTTGGAGGCGTGCGTGGCCACGCAGTCGTGGGTGAACAGGGAATACAGGAGAGGGCTCAGAACGCACCCTTGTGGGGCCCCAGTGTTGAGGATCAGCGGGGTGGAGATGTTGTTGCCTACCCTCACCACCTGGGGGTGGCCCGTCAGGAAGTACAGTACCCAGTTGCACAGGGCGGGGTCGAGACCCAGGGTCTCGAGCTTGATGACGAGCTTGGAGGGTACTATGGTGTTGAATGCCGAGCTGTAGTCGATGAACAGCATTCTCACATAGGTATTCCTCTTGTCCAGATGGGTTAGGGCAGTGTGCAGTGTGGTTGAGATTGCATCGTCTATGGACCTATTTGGGCGGTAAGCAAATTGGAGTGGGTCTAGGGTGTCAGGTAGGGTGGAGGTGATATGGTCCTTGACTAGTCTCTCAAAGCACTTCATGATGACGGAAGTGAGTGCTACGGGGCGGTAGTCGTTTAGCTCAGTTACCTTAGCTTTCTTGGGAACAGGAACAATGGTGGCCCTCTTGAAGCATGTGGGAACAGCAGACTGGTATAGGTATTGATTGAATATGTCTGTAAACACACCGGCCAGCTGGTCTGCGCATGCTCTGAGGGCGCGGCTGGGGATGCCGTCTGGGCCTGCAGCCTTGCGAGGGTTAACACGTTTAAATGTTTTACTCACCTCGGCTGCAGTGAAGGAGAGTCCGCATGTTTTCGTTGCAGGCCGTGTCAGTGGCACTGTATTGTCCTCAAAGCGGGCAAAAAAAGTTATTTAGTCTGCCTGGGAGCAAGACATCCTGGTCCGTGACTGGGCTGGTTTTCTTCTTGTAGTCCGTGATTGACTGTAGACCCTGCCACATACCTCTTGTGTCTGAGCCGTTGAATTGAGATTCTACTTTGTCTCTATACTGACGCTTAGCTTGTTTGATAGCCTTGCGGAGGGAATAGCTGCACTGTTTGTATTCGGTCATGTTACCAGTCACCTTGCCCTGATTAAAAGCAGTGGTTCGCACTTTCAGTTTCACGCGAATGCTGCCATCAATCCACGGTTTCTGGTTAGGGAATGTTTTAATCGTTGCTATGGGAACGACATATTCAACGCACGTTCTAATGAACTCACACACCGAATCAGCGTATTCGTCAATGTTGTTATCTGACGCAATACGAAACATATCCCAGTCCACGTGATGAAGCAGTCTTGGAGTGTGGAATCAGCTTGGCCGGACCAGCGTTGGACAGACCTCAGCGTGGGAGCTTCTTGTTTTAGTTTCTGTCTGTAGGCAGGGATCAGCAAACTAGAGTCGTGGTCAGCTTTTCCGAAAGGAGGGCAGGGCAGGGCCTTATATGCGTCGCGGAAGTTAGAATAACAATGATCCAAGGTTTTTCCAGCCCTGGTTGCGCAATCGATATGCTGATACAATTTAGGGAGTCTTGTTTTCAGATTAGCCTTGTTAAAATCCCCAGCTACAATGAATGCATGGATTCCAGTTTGCAAAGAGTCAAATAAAGTTCGTTCAGAGCCATCGATGTGTCTGCTTGGGGGGGGAATATATACGGCTGTGATTATAATCAAAGAGAATTCTCTTGGTAGATAATGGGGTCGACATTTGATTGTGAGGAATTCTCCTAAATCAGGTGAACAGAAGGATTTGAGTTCCTGTATGTTTCTGTGATCACACCACGTCTCGTTAGCCATAAGGCATACGCCCCCGCCCCTCTTCTTACCAGAAAGATGTTTGTTTCTGTCGGCGCGATGCGTGGAGAAACCCGCTGGCTGCACCGTCAAATCGGAGGGTCTGCTGTCCGGACCTCTGACAGTCTCTATGGGGGTGCCACAGGGTTCAATTCTTGGACCGACTCTCTTCTCTGTATACATCAATGAGGTCGCTCTAGCTGCTGGTGAGTCTCTGATCCACCTCTACGCAGACGACACCATTCTGTATACTTCCGGCCCTTCTTTGGACACTGTGTTAACAACCCTCCAGGCAAGCTTCAATGCCATACAACTCTCCTTCCATGGCCTCCAATTGCTCTTAAATACAAGTAAAACTAAATGCATGCTCTTCAACCGATCGCTACCTGCACCTGCCCGCCTGTCCAACATCACTACTCTGGACGGGTCTGACAACTACAAAACTTAGGTGTCTGGTTAGACTGTAAACTCTCCTTCCAGACCCATATCAAACATCTCCAATCCAAAGTTAAATCTGTAATTGGCTTCCTATTTCGCAACAAAGCATCCTTCACTCATGCTGCCAAACATACCCTTGTAAAACTGACCATCCTACCAATCCTCGACTTTGGCGATGTCATTTACAAAATAGCCTCCAATACCCTACTCAACAAATTGGATGCAGTCTATCACAGTGCAATCCGTTTTCTCACCAAAGCCCCATATACTACCCACCATTGCGACCTGTACGCTCTCGTTGGCTGGCCCTCGCTTCATACTCGTCGCCAAACCCACTGGCTCCATGTCATCTACAAGACCCTGCTAGGTAAAGTCCCCCCTTATCTCTGCTCGCGGGTCACCATAGCATCTCCCACCTGTAGCACACGCTCCAGCAGGTATATCTCTCTAGTCACCCCCAAAACCAATTCTTTCTTTGGCCGCCTCTCCTTCCAGTTCTCTGCTGCCAATGACTGGAACGAACTACAAAAATCTCTGAAACTGGAAACACTTATCTCCCTCACTAGCTTTAAGCACCAACTGTCAGAGCAGCTCACAGATTACTGCACCTGTACATAGCCCACCTATAATTTATCCCAAACAACTACCTTTTTCCCTACTGTATTTAATTTATTTATTTATTTTGCTCCTTTGCATCCCATTATTTTTATTTCTACTTTGCACATTCTTCCATTGCAAATCTACCATTCCAGTGTTTGACTTGCCAAATTGTATTTACTTTGCCACCATGGCCTTTTTTTGCCTTTACCTCCCTTATCTCACCTCATTTGCTCACATCGTATATAGACTTGTTTATACTATATTATTGACTGTATGTTTGTTTTACTCCATGTGGAACTCTGTGTCGTTGTATCTGTCGAGCTGCTTTGCTTTATCTTGGCCAGGTCGCAATTGTAAATGAGAACATGTTCTCAACTTGCCTACCTGGTTAAATAAAGGTGAAATAAAAATAAAATGTCCAATCAATGGAATTTAACACAGGTGGACTCCAATTAAGTTGTATACCCATCTCAACAGGATGCATGGAAACAGGATGCACCTGAGCTCAATTTTGAGTCTCATGTCAAAAGATCTGAATACGTGTTAATGTGATATTTCAGTTTTTATTTTGAAATAAAAAAACATGTTTCCGCTTTGTCATTATGGGGTATTGTGTGCAGATTGCTGAGCATTTTTATTTGTTGTATCCATTTTAGAATAAGGCTGTAACGTAACAAAATGTGGAAAGAGTCAAGGGGTATTTTCCCGAAGGCGCTGTACCTGGTGGAAGCCCAGGTAGTCCTGGATGGTTGGAGAGGCGTAGAAGATGGAGCCAGCAGTGGTCACCACCAGGACAAAACCATTCAGGGCCTACGCAGAGAGTGAGAGGATACATGAGAAACACACACACGGAATCCCTGACACACACACACACACACACCGCTATACCTGCAGCAGTAGGTTTCCCTCTGAGAGGCTGACTCCGTCTATAGAAGTGGATGTCCATCCGTTCCTCCCGTTCCCACTGACGAGGGCGGCCGGACACTCACTCTTCTTCTGGAGGGTCGCTGCAACACAGAGGAGATCAAACACGACTTTGTTCGTTAGTCCTTAAATGTATTTCTAGAGTACAGTACACTCCTGAGATGGAGACAGGACTGTCTGAAGCCTTTGAGACCCTGGGGGAATGCACACTGCAATTTTTTAGGTAAATATTTAAGGCCCCTATTAAGCTAATAAATTATGGGTTTATACGCATAAGATTCTAACAAACTACAAATCGCTGTCTTTAGAATAACTGTTTGGCCGTTTGAAAGAAGAGAAAATGCATGACGGTGTGATCACATCCAACTTGGATGAAAAAAGCAACTTTCTGAAATCATCCGACAGAAGTTAATCCAACTTTCTGAAATCATCCGACAGAGGTTAATCCAACTTTCTGAAATCATCCGACAGAGGTTAATCCAACTTTCTGAAATCATCCGACAGAGGTTAATCCAACTTTCTGAAATCATCCGACAGAGGTTAATCCAACTTTCTGAAATCATCCGACAGAGGTTAATCCAACTTTCTGAAATCATCCGACAGAGGTTAATCCAACTTTCTGAAATCATCCGACAGAGGTTAATCCAACTTTCTGAAATCATCCGACAGAGGTTAATCCAACTTTCTGAAATCATCCGACAGAGGTTAATCCAACTTTCTGAAATCATCCGACAGAGGTTAATCCAACTTTCTGAAATCATCCGACAGAGGTTAATCCAGGTCTGATTTTAAAAAATGAGGACATGGGCTCAAAAATGAGGACATGGGCTGTAAGGCTGTGCAGGAAGTGCAGCTCAGTTTCCATCCCATTTTGTGGGCAGTGTGCACATAGCCTGTCTTCTCTTGAGAGCCAGGTCTGCTTTCTTTTTTGGGGCGGCAGGGTAGCCTAGTGGTTAGAGCGTTGGACTACTAACCGGAAGGTTGCAAGTTCAAACCCCCGCGCTGACAAGGTACAGATCTGTGCTTCTGCCCCTGAACAGGAAGTTAACACACTGTTCCTAGGCCATCATTGAAAATAAGAATTTGTTCTTAACTGACTTGCCTAGTTAAATAAAATAAAAATTTGAAAGTAGCAAGTCTATGCTCACTGTCTGTACATAGTCAAAGCTTTCCTTAAGTTTGGGTCAGGTATTCGGTCTCTGTTTAGGGCCAAATAGCATTCTAGTTTGCTCTGTTTTTTTGTTCATTCTTGTTTGGTGTATTACATTGTACGTGGAAGATATTTTAGCAGTCTCAATTTGTTTTTTGTCCCATTTTGTGAATTCTTGGTTGGTGAGCTATAACTGATTCAAGTATTTTTAGCCAGATTGTAATTGGTATGTCAAATTTTATGTTCCTTTTGATGGCATAGAAAGCCCTTCTTGCATTGTCTCTCAGATCGTTCACAGCTTTGTGGAAGTTATCTGAGGTGCTGATGTTTAGGTCAAGGTATGTATCGTTTTTTTGTGTGCTCTAGGGAAACGGTGTCTAGATGGATATTGTACTTGTGGTCCTGGCTACTGGACCTTCTTTGGAACACCATTTTTTCTGTTTTCCTGAGATTTACTCTCAGGACCCAGGTCTGGCAGAATCTGTGCAGAAGATCTACAGTTGAAGTCAGAAGTTTACATCCACTTATGTTGGAGTCATTAAAACTCATTTTTCAATCACTCCACAAATTTCTTGTTAACAAACTATAGTTTTGGCAAGTCGGTTAGGACATCTACTTCGTGCATGACACAATTAATTTTCCAACAATTGTTTACAGACAGATTATTTCACTTATAATTCACTGTATCACATTTCCAGTGGGTCAGAAGTTTACATACACTAAGTTGACTGTGCCTTGAAACAGCTTGGAAAATTACAGAAAATGATGTCATGCCTTCAGAAGCTTCTGATAGGCAAATTGACATCATTTGAGTCAATTGGAGGTGTACCTGTGGATGTATTTCAAGGCCTACATTCAATCTCAGTGCCTCTTTGCTTGACATCATGAGAAAATCAAAAGAAATCAGCCAAGACCTCAGAAAAATAATTGTAGACCTCCACAAGTCTGGTTCATCCTTGGGAGCAATTTCCAAATGCCTGAAAGTATTACGTTCATCTGTACAAACAATAGTACCCAAGCATAAACACCATGCAGCCGTCACATCGCTCAGGAAGGAGACGCGTTCTGTCTGCTAGAGATTAACGTACTTTGGTGCGAAAAGTGCAAATCAATCACAGAACAACAGCAAAAGTACCTTTTGAAGAGGCTGGAGGAAACGGGTACAAAAATATCTATATCCACAGTAAAACGAGTCCTATATCGACATAACCTGAAAGGCCACTCTTCAAGGAAGAAGCCACTACTCCAAAACAGCCATAAAAAGCCAGACTACGGTTTGCAACTGCACATGGGGACAAAGATCGTACTTTTTGGAGAAATGTCCTCTGGTCTGATGAAACAAAAATAGAACTGTTTGGCCATAATGACCATCGTTATGTTTGGAGGAAAAAGGGGGAGGCTTGCAAGCCGAAGAACACCATCCCAACCGTGAAGCACCGGGGTGGCAGCATCATGTTGTGGGGGGGCTTTGCCGCAGGAGGGACTGGTGCACTTCACAAAATAGATGGCATCATGAGGATGGAACTTATGTGGATATATTGAAGTAACATCTCAAGACATCAGTAAGTTAAAGCTTGGTCGCAAATGGGTCTTCCAAATGGACAATGACCCCAAGCATACTTGCAAAGTTATGGCAAAACGACTTAAGGACAACAAAGTCAAGGCATTGGAGTGACCATCACAAAACCCTGACCTCAATCCTATAGAACATTTGTGGGCAGACCTGAAAAGGCATGTGCGAGCAAGGAGGCCTACAAACCTGATTCAGTGACACCAGCTCTGTCAGGAGGAATGGGCCAAAATTCACCCAACTTATTGTGGGAAGCTTGTGGAAGGCTACCCCAAACGTTTGACCCAAGTTAAACAATTTAAAGGCAATGCTACCAAATACTAATTGCGTGTATGTAAACTTCTGACCCACTGGGAATGTGATGAAAGAAATAAAAGCTGAAATAAATCACTCTACTATTATTCTGACATTTCACATTCTTAAAATAAAGTGCTGATCCTAACTGACCTAAGACAGGGAATTTTTTACTAGGATTAAATGTCAGGAATTGTGAAAAACTGAGTTTAAATTTATCTGGCTAAGGTGTATGTAAACTTCCAACTTCAACTGTAGGTGCTGCTGTAGGCCCTCCTTGGTTGGGGACAGAAGCACCAGATCATCAGCAAACAGTAGACAATTGACTTCAGATTCTAGTTCACTGCAATACGTCCCTGATCATGTTTCACTGCGCTATTTCTGGAACAGACAAGAGTATCAGTAACTTCCTACAGGCCACACACACACACGTTGGTCGATTTTCTGACCAACGAACGCTAAATGTGTATCGGTTTTGGGCTCCCACAGACCGATGCACTCATCTTAAACATTTGAACCTGTGGGGATTCGTTACATCCTTACAGCCAGGCCAAAACACACACAGCTGCACCAACGCTCAGATACACACATCTGACTGACCCTGGGGGCTGATGACAGCACGACCTCAAATAACAAACGTGAATGTAGACAGTGGGCAACAACAACAACATCATCATAAAGGTTCTCTGGATAAGTCTGAGCTAAGGCTCCCTGTTGCTATGGGGAGAGGGGTAACCATGGTAACCAACACTAGGCGATGTGGATAGCCTCACCTGGGGCTTATTCACAAGGGTGCCATGTTTATAGAGTGCTTAGATAGAAATGTGTTATCTAGAACAGACACGGTACTAAGAATAACAAATACTATCAGCTCTATACTGTATATTTCTATCTGCAATGTTTCTGATCTATACATTGGCTTACCTTGAAAGCACAGACCTTTAGTCACCTAAGTATACATCAGTGGCAGTCAGTGCCATTTAAGATGAGGAAGGACGATAAAAGAAAATTAAGAGCATGGCCTTATTTCTAATACAGCATATTGGGTGACTGTCATTCATATTCCATTCATCCAGTCAATACCACCTTGCACACTCATGCCTGCATGTAGCTGATCTAGGGTGCAATTCTATTGGACAAATTCATGTACAGTGGGGAGAACAAGTATTTGATACACTGCCGATTTTGCAGGTTCTCCTACTTACAAAGCATGTAGAGGTCTGTAATTTTTTTATCATAGGTACACTTGAACTGTGAGAGACGGAATCTAAAACAAAAATCCAGAAAATCACATTGTATGATTTTTAACTAATTAATTTGCATTATATTGCCTGACATAAGTATTTGATCACCTACCAACCAGTAAGAATTCCGGCTCTCACAGACATGTTAGTTTTTCCTTTAAGAAACCCTCCAGTTTTCCACTCATTACCTGTATTAACTGCACCTGTTTGAACTCGTTACCTGTATAAAAGACACCTGTGCACACACTCAATCAAACAGACTCCAACCTCTCCACAATGGCCAAGACCAGAGAGCTGTGTAAGGACATCAGGATAAGGACATCAGGATAAAATTGTAGACCTGCACAAGGCTGGGATGGGCTACAGGACAATAGGCAAGCAGCTTGGTGAGAAGGCAACAACTGTTGGCGCAATTATTAGAAAATGGAAGAAGTTCAAGATGACGGTCAATCACGCTCAGTCTGGGGCTCCATGCAAGATCTCACCTCGTGGGGCATCAATGATCACGAGGAAGGTGAGGGATCAGCCCAGAACTACACGGCAGGACCTGGTCAATGACCTGAAGAGAGCTGGTACCACAGTCTCAAAGAAAACCATTAGTAACACACTATGCCGTCATGGATTTTGCCAGCAGCTCTTCATTGTGCATCAAGCATTGCGCTGTTTATGACTTCAAGCCTACAGTGCCTTGTGAAAGTATTCGACCCCCCTTGAACTTTGAGACCTTTTGCAAATTTCAGGCTTCAAACATAAAGATATAAAACTGTATTTTTTTTGTGAAGAATCAACAACAAGTGGGACACAATCATGAAGTGGAACGACATTTATTGGATATTTCAAACTTTTATAACAAATCAAAAACTGAAAAATTGGGCGTGCAAAATTATTCAGCCCCTTTACTTTCAGTGCAGCAAACTCTCTCCAGAAGTTCAGTGAGGATCTCTGAATGATCCAATGTTGACCTAAATGACTAATGACGTTGAAAAATCATAATCGGTCGACCTCTACCCGCAATAGCATCTGCTAAACACGTGTATGTGACAAATAACATTTGATTTGAACACAGAGAAGAGAGAGAAGAGAGAGGGAGAGATTGTTTGTATATCATTGTATTTTAAATGTGTGTGACTTTCCTTGTCTATCAGTGTATCAGTGTTAAGTTACTATTGATGTTTTGTGGACCCCAGGAAGAGTAGCTGCTGCTTCTGCAAAAGCTAACGGGATCCAAACTAACAAGAGAGAGAGAGAGAGAGAGAGAGAGAAAGAGACAAAGGGTATAGGAAGAAAAACAAAAGGACAGTAGAGAGAAAGGGAGAGAGGAGGAATAAAAAAGAAAGAGTGTGGAGAAAGAAGGGGTTGTTTGAGGAGAAAACAACAACCTTCATCCAAATCTGACAAAAAAGAAAAGAAGCCTTCAAAAGTTTAGGCTGACTCTCGTAACAATCCCAAACCAAAATGGCATCTATGTGCCACAGCAGTGGGTTGGGTAAGACTGGGGTCTTTTTCCAAACAAAATATTATGTCAGTCTAGAGAATATACCATTAATAACATGCTCTATTTTAGTTGCCTCAGTCACATTCTAATGCCTTGACTCCATCCGAAATACACAGCAAATGTATTTAATACTTTACCCCCCAGATTGGTAAAATGAGTTGTGGTATTGAGTAGAAACTACAATTTAATTACTGAACATGTATGAATTCAGTGTATTGTTAATTATTTTGGATATCATCTTGGCCTATAAACAGGCGGAGAACATTAAACCTGTTTTAACATTAAACCTGTTTAATTACTGAACATGTGTGAATTCAGTGTATTGTTAATTATTTTGGATATCATCTAGGCCTATAAACAGGACTATTTACTAAGCGGAGAACATTAAACCTTTTTTAACATTCAACCTGTCTTTCCTAGAGATGAAAGTCTGATTTTACAGTTTTACTGCAATATACACTACCAGTCAAAAGTTTTAGATCACCTAAAGTTTTTATTTATTTATGTTGTACTGTTTTATACATTGTAGAATAATAGTGAAGACATCAAAACTGAAATAACACATTGAATCATATAGTAACCAAAAAAAGTGTTAAATACATCAAGATATATTTTATTTTTTAGATTCTTCAAGGTAGCCACCCTTCGCCTTGATAACAGCTTTAACACTTGGAATTTTCTCAACCAGCTTCACCTGGAATGCTTTTCCAAAAGTCTTGAAGGAGTAGCCACATATGTTGAGCACTTGTTGGCTGCTTTCCCTTCACTCTGTGGTCCAACTCCTCCCAAACCATCTCAACTTGGTTGAGGGTGGAAGATTGTGGAGGCCAGGTCATCTGATGCAGCACTACACCACTCTCCTTCTTGGTAAAATAGCCATTACACAGACTGGAGGTGTGTTGGGTCATTGTCCCATTGAAAAACAAATGATAGTCCCACTAAGCCCAAACCAGATGGGATGGCGTATCGCTGCAGAATGCTGTGGTACCCATGCTGGTTAAGTGTGCCTTGAATTCTAAATAAATCACAGACAGTGTCACCAGCAAAGCACCCACCATAACACCTCCTCCTCTATGCTTTACGATGGGAAATACACATGCAGAGATCATCCGTTCACCCACACCGCGTCTCACAAAGACAAGGCGGTCGGAACCAAGAATCTCAAATTTGGACCCCAGACCAAAGCACAAATTTCCACCGGTCTAATGTCCATTGCTCGTGTTTCTTGGCCCAAGCAAGTTTCTTGGTGTCCTTTAGTAGTGGTTTCTTTGCAGCAATTTGAACATGGTCTCCTCTGAACAGTTGATGTTGAGATGTGTCTGTTACTTGAAACACAGAGTGATGGTTGCTGATAATGGGCCTCTGTACGCCTATGTAGATATTCCATTAAAAAAAACAGCCATTTCCAGCTACAATAGTCATTTACAACATGAACAATGTCTACACTGTATTTCGGATCAATTTGATGCTATTTTAATGGACAAAAAAATTGCTTTTCTTTCAAAAACAAGTACATTTCTAAGTGACCCCCAACTTTTGAATGGTAGTGCAGGAGATCAACTTTATTCAGTGAGTTCGACACCTTTTATGAACTAGTCAACACTTGCTGTTCAAACGTCAATCAAAGCATAGTAAATAGCCTATGCACCATGGCTGGCTATGGGCTATAGGAAACACGCAAGAGAAAATAAAGAATGTGCCAGAAAAGTGGATTTCGGCTCATCATTACCACTTAGAGCCCCACAGTGGAAGTGTCATAATACCTAGTGGTTAAACAGGGAAATAGTTCCTTCTCGACACCCTCAACTGTTAGTGGCAATGTAGTGATACACACACACACATTCCTAGTTGTCTATGGTAATCTATACTCTCCACTTCACACTTCTGGCTGACATAAAAACAACCTGCTAATGTAATGACTGTAGAGCATGTTCATAGCCTAATTATTTTCCAACAGTGAGTTTAGAGATACATTGTGGTGTGTGTATGGTTCTGTGTGTGTGTGTGTGTGTGTGTGTGTACTTCCATAGTCCACTCACCATGGAAGAAGCTCTTGACCTTGAGGTATCCCACACTGAGCCGGAGGACGGACAGTTTGTCCAGCCGACCCCTGACCTCTTGGGAGAAGGGCAGAAGGCCAGTCAGCCGGTCCAGCTCCCCGTTCAGACGGTCCCGGTGACGTTTAGACGGGTTGGTCATCACCACACCGTCCCCTGGAGCAGGGTTCAGACTGGGGACAGGCAGGAGAGGGGAGGGGGATATAGGAATTTACTGAACAGAGCTGAACTACTGCAGCTGTTTTTCAGAGGCTTTAGCTCAGAGGGCTAACAGACTGAGGCCAGATACGAGAGGACGAGGGACGATTAGGAATCTACTGAACACAGACTGGAGTAATGCACGTGATTGTCAGAGGCTTTAGCTCGGTGAGCTAACACAATCTTGTGGTGCACAGATGACCCAGGTTCAAAACTAGTCAGTAAGCCATTATTGACATGATCTGGATACCTTGAGGTGATGCCCATCTGCTATTGGGGCCATTCAGGAGAGGAGGTGAAGTATAATGGATTTGATACCTGGTCAGTCAAACGTATGTTTATGTCATCTGTAGTGTCCCTGTAGTCAACAGCAGGCTGAGATACTGTTTCAGGGCAATTTCTCTCACCAGATCCTTGAGTAAACAACAAAAGGCGTGTTCACACTGCACCTTAGCCCAGGGCTAAGAGCCTCCTTAGCCCAGGGCTAGCTGGCCCAGCTCAGGAGCTCCAGAATCACAGTGTCAAAATAGTCAGTGACACAGGTCAAGAACAACATATAGAATTTTCACCATAACTAAAAAGATTGCAATTTTGAAACTGCAGTTAGTGAAGAAACTGCAGTCGACTGTGGGATTTTGGATGCAGTATTTGCAGCATACTGCAGTTATACTGCACTCTGACTGCAATATTTTTTCATAAGGGCACTGTCCAAACACTGCATTTTCACCCAAATTGCATATGCTTGTAATACCTGTGATGCGTTCTGCATGCTATTTTAATAAGTACATTTATACAATTTTCATCCTTCCATCTGAAGACAAAATCCTGACAAAAAACAAAATACTTGAATCAGTGCAAAAATATTGGTTGCTATGGCTAATTATGACAATTTGTTAGTTACTCTATCCTTATGAACCGCATAGCATATCATTACAGCAGTATGTACCGGTAAAATAAACTCAGCAAAAAAAGAAACGTCCTCTCACTGTCAACTGAGTATATTTTTAGCAAACTTAACGTGTAAATATTTGTATGAACATAACAAGATTCAACAACTGAGACATAAACTGAACAAGTACCCCAGACATGTGACTAACATAAATGGAATAATGTGTCCCTGAACAAAGGAGGGGGGGTCAAAATAAAAAATAACAGTCAGTATTTGGTGTGGCCACCAGCTGCATTAAGTACTGCAGTGCATCTCCTTCTCATGGACTGTACCCGATTTGCCAGTTCTTGCTGTGAGATGTTACCCCACTCTTCCACCAAGGCACCTCCCAGACATTTCTGGGGGAATAGCCCTAACCCTCTCCCTTCGATCCAACAGGTCCCAGACATGCTTAATGACCATTCCACAGGTGCATGTTCATTAATTGTTTATGGTTCATTGAACAAGCATGGGAAACAGTGTTTAAACACTTTACAATGAAGACCTGTGAAGTTATTTGGATTTTTATGAATTATCTTTGAATGACAGGGCCCTGAAAAAGGGACATTTATTTTTTTGCTGAGTTTATGTTAGCTAGCTGCCTAACATTAGCTGGCTACTAATATATCAAATCTTCCAGTATATGAACTATATATATGCTATTCAACTACCCAACATTTATTGACTTGATTATTCATGTCACTCTTACCTTAGCTACATTTGAATGTACCAGAGCGCAGAATAACTGATGAATTTACAAACACTCAACACCCGATGAATATGGCCAACGTTGGGGGAAAATAACGTAATTAAATTCTTGCCAAGCAGCACAGTTAGTCACCAACGTTTTGGATAACATGAAAAAAGCCTTACCAGCCCTGCTAGGGTGAGTAGAATGGTAAGAGTGAGGATGTGTTATCTTATTTGTGTCTGGAAGTAGCTGGCAAGCTATCCAACTTTAGCATGTTAGTTTGGGTGCTTGACTGCCTTTGTTAGGTCAGAGAGCTTGGATCAACCCTGCTACTTGGCTAGAGCGGGCAGTGTACGCTCTGAACAGTCTGAATTTCCAAAACACCCAAATTCATAAAATGTCTAACTAGTCATTTGTTATGCTAACATGCTAGCAATAGGCTGCATAGCAACAACATACATTTCCGGTAGACATGCGAAGCTCAACTGAAAGGTTAGCATTTGTTTACAGTATACTAAAATGAACTAATAGTATATAGTGTGAAGTATATACTCATTAAGCATATAGTATATTAGAGTATGTTAGTATGGGTATTCGAACACAGCTTGGGTTTGTGAGTATATTGATCAAATGTGTACATATGTTCTGATTGCAGGTTTGAAACCTGTTATCAACATGTATATTGCGGGGGTAGTGGAAAAATACCGAAACGTAGTGTGTGGGGCCGTTGGTCATTCGAAAAGTGGAGGGGCAATATTGGCTACATTTAGGACAGGAAAATTATTATATTTAGTGGGGACACAGGCAGAATCGAAAGCGGTTGGTCAACCGTGCCCGTAATTGTTTATTTGGGGTATTAGGTTGATTGTGGAGGTCTGCACACTGCAAAATGTATAGTAATTTAGACTAAGAATGCATTGAGATACCAATCTGTAATTACCACAAGTGATGAGAATAGTTCATTTTGGGAATATAAGATGAATATACTGTTTCTAAATGTACATTTTAACCGTGACGATGGGTGCTAAGTTGAGGGTCTTGAATTTGAGTGATAGACTCAACATGGAGCATTGAAGACAGTCATTCTAAATGTGGGTTGTATAACATTGATAGTAGGGGTTTTGTTGTACCATGTTATCATAAGTCTAATGTTAAAATGCATTAATACATATGGCTTTCTGGATGATACAGCACAATTGACTTGAGCATGTTTTAGTATGTTTATAACTATATAAGTGGACTAGCAGTAATGACTAACGTGTTATGGGTTAGATAGAATGATTCATTGTGCAAAATATATTTGTAGCCGGAGGCTAAGTACATACAGGGACAGAATGTTTGCATAAGAGTGTGCCAAATGATAGGTGACCATTGCTGTACATTCATACCCTAGGGTGAGGTTAACTTGACTATTATAGTGGAGCATCTGAAAGAGCTCAGTGGTGATCTCGCAAAAGAACACCAACCAGACAACGATTGGAATCGGTTTGGATGGGTTATTATTTGGTGTTATGGGAGCTACAATATATTATAGGTTGATTTATGGCATTGTTATTTTTTTTACAATAATGCTTATTATAGTCGATTCCAACACCTGTTAAGAAATTGTTCAGCAAAGCCATTGAGTCTATTCTTGCCATGTCATTACTGACCCCTGAAGGAAGCACCCAGAACCCTATTTACCTGATGTATTTCCTGTCTGATTAAATGTCTGATGAAGACAATGATAATCCATAACACCAAGGTAAAAACATTCAGTTAATAGTGCAGCCTGTCCATGCCCACAGAGGGGAGGTTATGTGAATGATGCTCCCAAGGTAGAGTTAAGGCCCTACCATCATGGTGACCCTGTGGCAATATGGACAGTCTCAACGAAGTGATTTCCTTGTGTGTGGTGATAAAGTATGTAGTGATGTTTAAATTCATATGTTCCTTTCCCCCTTCTGAGAGTGAATTGCACTATGTGAAGTGTTGAAACTCAATGACAACGGAAGTAACTTACAATTGTAATGTACTAAGTGTAAGAAAGTCTTTCCTCTTCCCTCTTTTCCTCATGTTAATGCTTGTTTAATGAAAATGCTTGTAAGTCACTTTCCATAAGGTTGATACTTAGTCTCAAAAGGGAGGAAATGTCATGGAAAATTAAATAATTTGTCATGCTATCCTGTGTTTTACTGCTTAAAGTATAGTCTCTTGGTATATGCTAGTGTTTTTCTAACCTGCTACAAACTTGTCTTTGCTATACGCCCAGTCTTATGACTAAAGTACATTTGGGAGCAACCGCAGCATGTGACATCCTGTCTTCCTATGGAATTGCTACCACACTTCTCACTAGTGTTGCACGACTGCAGGATTTTTGGAGTCAACTCCAACTCCTGTGGTTGGAGTCGAGGGAGTCGACTCTTGCTCCACCCCCAAAACATTCTGAAATGGATGCACACACGTACACACCACCTTATTATTGCAGAGTCCTACTAGGAAGCAGGGCCAGTCCGGGCCATTCTGCCACCCTAGGCGAGAC
Organism: Oncorhynchus keta; assembly: GCF_023373465.1. NCBI lineage: Eukaryota > Metazoa > Chordata > Actinopteri > Salmoniformes > Salmonidae > Oncorhynchus > Oncorhynchus keta. The sequence continues at coordinate 40,762,205 of NC_068429.1, forward strand.
CAAAAGTTGCCTATTTTCCAGATGTTGAAGTTAGGCGCAATTTAAATTCTGAATGAAAGATGGAAAGACATCCTTTATAGATCTCTGTGTTTAGGCCAAATCAAGGCTGATCCAGACCGGACCAAATCGGAACCAAACATAGACATCTATGATTGGTTCAGATATGACCAAAAACCAACGTCCATGGAAATCAAGGCATGCACCAAAAACATATGTCCAAAAGGTGTCTGCCTCTGTTTACTGAGGTATAGCCTACCATGTCGGCCCCCAATGGAATTTTATGAATGCCCATCCATGTGGTAGGCCCACCGTTTATAAAACAGGCCATTGCATTGGCTTTATTAGACCTGATTCCTGAGACTAATCAATTTGGCAATTTAAACTCTGAATATCAGCTACCCAACTTTATCAGGAGGAGTTATCCTGAGCCTATTTGTAATGTGTTTACACAGGAAATGCAGAAGTATTTTCTTTTTGACTATCATCAGCTCATCAAAAATTTAAATCAATGATCATGACAATTGAGCCCACGGGATGAAACTCCCGAACAGCAGTTGTGAGTAGCCTGATTGTACATTCCATATGGTTCATTTTAATTTGACCGGTCTTGTTTTTAGGATAGGATAGGCTATGATGTTTGTTAACATGTCAGCGCATTCTTTATTCGATTGGGCGCCATTTATGTTAGGCTATTTGATCAGAGAAACCTGCATGATGTAAAAAATGAATCTCATTACATTGTCATACATTTTCTCTCCAGCCTGTAGGCTACAGAAAAGGTCACATACTCTTTCTGATAAAGGATTTGTTAGATTATTTTTTTGACATAACGTTGGTGGAGCGCTGCATCTCTCCAAAAGCACCTGGGAGAGGCGCGCTGGGAATGGACTTGTGATTTTTTTTAACGCCGATACCGATTATTGGAGGACCAAAAAAGCTGATACCGATTAATCGGCCGATTTAAAAAAAAATAATAATAATAAATTGTAATAATGACAATTACAACAATACTGACTTAAGACTTATTTTGACTTAATATAATACATCAATAAAATCAATTTAGCCTCAAGTAGATAATGAAACATGTTCAATTTGGTTTAAATAATGCAAAAACAAAGTGTTGGAGAAGAACGTAAAAGTGCAATATGTGCTATGTAAGAAAGCTAACGTTTCAGTTCCTTGCTCAGAACATGAGAACACATGAAAGCTGGTGGTTCCTTTTAACATGAGTCTTCAATATGCCCAGGTAAGAAGTTTTAGGTTGTAGTTATTGTAGGACTATTTCCCTCTATACCATTTGTATTTCATTAACCTTTGACTATTGGATGTTCTAATGAGTTCTAGTGAGTTATTTGATAGTTAGTGAATTATTAGCCAGTCATAGATAATTTGTAGTCAGCAATGGTGGAGTGATTGCTTCCTACAAGAGCACAAAATGTGTACATTTTTGAAAAGTGGGTCCGACAAAGAGCTTTTTTTTGTCTTAAAGTGGCAGTGTTGTATTTTGATACAGGCTTGAATAAGCTAAGTAGCCAATAGGCAGAGGGTAGCATATTAATGCATTTTATTTTGTAAAGTGGTTTGCATCAAACAACACAACATTTTCAGTCACCTCCTTGCCTGAATGACAAGTGGATAAACAGGTTAACGTCAAGCCCTGCATGTTAAAATGTTATGCGACACATTTTCTCCATTGTTTTTGATGGTAGGCAACTCTGGTAGGACCTACAAAATCTAATCAAACACTTCATGAGGGCCCATGAGCTCATGTTGCGCAACATTTCTAAAGGCTATGCAATTGCGTGAGAAAACGGAGTGGTGGCCTTGATTAAAAAGAGGAGGATCACATCAGCTTTATATAGACTAGGCCTACTATATTTATTTCTCGACTTTACTAATAGTAAGCACATTGCTTCTCTTTAACAGGGGTATAGTCGACCTGGCTGGCATGAAAATGAACCACGGGAAAAAGTCCTCCATTCTCTATTTAAGTGCAAAGATGACATGTATTGTTTTCCCTTGCCCGTTTCAAGACAGGTGCACGATAATGGTCCATTCTAAATCAAACCACATTTCACACATATAGTATTTATTAAATGTAAAGACAATATTAAATTAAGAATAGTCTGATGGGTGACAATATTAGTCTATCACTTTTTCACTTGTGAATTCTATTTTAGTACTTTAGCACTTCAGCAAGAAATAGCGCATGCTATTTTTTTTATATCTATATTTATACAAAGTCCCTTAAAATTAAATATCTAATTGACCATGTGACCTAGACACCTCAAACCAATGTTGCAATGTTCACAGGGTTGGGACATACATCGCACAGGCTTTGGTTATTTGAAAAAAATATAGATATATTTCACCCCTCAATTTATTAGTTAAATGTGTGACTTAGAACTTCAATTGCTCCTTGATCACATGACGTAGGCACCTCAAAGCAACTTTGTATTGTCCAAATACCACTTACACGATTTTATAGAAATATTTGAAAGTATATAATTTCAATAGCTCTTCAACCAAGCTTAGCAACCTAATTTCAACTCTCATTTGTTCCTTACATAGAGCTATGTTGCACAAAATCATTGCACTTGTTTTTTTTATATCTATATTTATACAAAGTCACTTAAAATTCAATAGCTAATTGACCATGTGACCTAGACACCTCGAACCAACGTTGGAATGATCACAGGAGAGGGACATACAGCGCATTTTGGAAAGTATTCAGACTCTTGTCCTCATCAATTTACACGCAATACCCCCTAATGACAAAGCAAAACAGGTTTTTAGATATTTTTGCAAATGTATTAAAAATAAAAACAGAAATACCTTATTTACATAAGTATTCAGACCCTTTGCTATGAGACTCGGGTGCATCCTGTTTCCATTGATCATCCTTGAGACGTTTCTACAACTTAATTGGAGTCCACCTGTGGTCAATTCAATTGATTGGACATGATTTGGAAAAGGCACACACCTGTCTATATAAGTTCCCACAGTTGACAGTGCATGTCAGAGCAAAAACCAAGCCATGAGTTCAAATAAATGGTCTGTAGAGCGCCGAGACAGGATTGTGTCGAGGCACAGATATGGGGAAGGGTACCAAAACATTTCAGCAGCTCTAAAGGTCCCCAGGAACACAATGGCCTCCATCATTCTTAAATGAAAGAAGTTTAGAACCACCAACACTCTTCTTAGAGATATATCGAAACTCAAACCAACTTTACCACGGCCCGGAACCGAAATGGGACACTAATGACTTTCGACCTAATCTAAGAGACGTGCATGACCAGAAGCAGAAAGCAGTGAATACATCCTACATTTATAAGCATATTATGCTTACCTTTTCTGGACGGGTTTCTTCCTCTTCTTCGCCGCATAGATCCCCTCATCCCCCAACATGGTGACTTTTCAAAATAAATACAAATCAATCAAGTTTAAGTTTTCCTCCGCAGTTTATCCGCGTAACGAACATTAAACGCAAAACACACATGAAGTAGCCGACAGTTCCAAGTGCGAACAGAGAAGTTCGCATACTTTCTGCTGGTCCAAACGCCCTTTGCTGTCTGCTCTGTTGTTTTGCGGTCGATAAAACGTTGGTCTGACGGTGGTCCTACTCCTATTTGTCCACTCCAAAGTCACCAAATCTCCACTTCAGTCCTTCAAACGTGAAAATTGTCCAGTCTGTTCCTCAAAGCAAGCTCGACCCGAGACCCTAAAAGGGTTTTCTTTCCGGCACGAGGTTTCAACCAATTGAAATCTCTGTAACATAGAGCTGTGTCACACCGAATATTATTGGTGTAAATTCACTAACGTTGCCATTGTTCTTGGTAAAAGCATTATATTGGCAGCAGCAGAGACGACATCAACGACGTCTGAGACAGAGAGCAGTACAGAGTCAGTGTGCGGTGATGGTGTATATTGTGCCTTTCACTTTTCTCGAGGCATATGTAATAAGTGTGTAACAATAACCTCTGCTGGCAGGGTTGTCTGGGTTTTAGTGAGGTCCGGACTGGGTCTTCCCTTCCTATACATTTTTAAACGTTTAAACTCATTTAGACTACTGCATTTCTATAGGCTACAATTTAAAAACTCTAAAATGCTATTTTGAGAAAAGCAAAAACTATTTGAGTTTCAAAAGTTAAAGCACCTACAATAAAATAAATAAAATAAGGTCAGGGGTTACAAATGTACAAACCAGTGAGAGTTCAAAACAAATCAAACTTTATTTGTCACGAATACAACAGGTGTAGGTAGACCTTACCGTGAAATACTTACTTACAAGCCCTTAACCAACAATGCAGTTCAAAATATTTACAAAATAAAGTAAAGTAAAACATAATTAAAAGTCCCCCCCCAAATAACAATAACAAGGCTATATACAGGGGATTCGGGTAAATAGTCCGGATGGCCATTTGAATAATTGTTCAGCAGTCTTATGGCTTGAGGGAGAAGCTGTTAAGGAGCTTTTGATCCTAGACTTGGTGCTCCGGTCCCACTTGATGTGCGGTAGCAGAGAGAACAGTCTATGACTTGGGTGACTGGAGAATTTTTTGGGCTTTCCTCTGACACTGCCTATTATATATCAATCACGGTCAGCTGTATCACATCCGGCCGTGATTGGAAGTCCCATAGGGCGGCGACCAACTGGCCCAGCGTCGTCCGGGTTTGGCCGGGGTAGGCCATCATTGTAAATAAGAATTTGTTCTTAACTGACTTGCCTAGTTAAATAAAGGTTAAATACAAATAAAATAAATATAGGTCCTGGGTGGCAGGAAGCTTGGCCCCAGTGATGTACTGGGCTGTACGCACTACCCTCTGTATCGCTTTACGGTCAGATGCCGAGCAGTTGCCATGCCAGGCGATGATGCCACCGGTCAGGATGCTCTCGATTGTGTAACTGTATAATTTTTGAGGATCTGGGGACCCATGCATAATCTTTTCAGTCTCCTGAGGGGGGAAATGTGTCGTGCCCTCTTCACGACTGTCTTGATGTGTTTGGACAATGGTAGTTTGTTGGTGATGTGGACACCAAGGAACTTTAAACTCTCGACCTACTCCACTACAGCCGCGTCAATGTTAATGGGGTCCTAGTCCACAATCAGCTCCTTTGTCTTGCTCACATTGAGGGAGAGGTTGTTGTCCTGGCACCACACTGCCAGGTCTCTGACCTCCTCCCTATAGGCTGTCTCATCGTTGTCGATAATGAGGCCTACCACTGTTGTGTAGTCAGCAAACTTAATGATGGCATTGGAGTCGTGGTTGGCCACACAGTCGTGGGTAAACAGGGAGTACAGGAAGGGACTAAGCACGGACCCCTGAGGGGCCCCTGTGTTGAGGATCAGCGTGGCAGACGTGTTATTGCCTACCTTTACCACCTAGGGAATACAGTGGCTTTTTGTTATTTCTTTTTAATTAAATATTGGATTTCAAATAAAAATATATTGCATTTGGGGACAGATTTATAATATTTGTTTTTGTGTATATAACATTTACCAGAGAGAATGAAGAAATTAATGACAAATTCTGTAGTTTTGTTTCATTTGAATTATAACATATTACATCTTTCATTGTACATACATCGGTCTCATTAATGAAATAATAAATGTAGATACTTAACTCGCTCCAAAATAACTTCGAATAACTTTTTTATGAGTCACACTCATAAAAAAATGTATATAATTGTTTCCCCTTCTTTGCCACAGACAAGTTATTGCAATGGTATATTTTGTGCACAATTTTAAAGTGAGTTTATTTTACTTTATTTGATATGAAAAATTTGTGAGGGAGCAACCAAGCTTTCTTTCATTAAGTTTCAGTAATATATGCATTCCAGAAGAATTTCCCTCTAGGAGAGATCTTGTTTTTGGAGTTAAAAGGCTCTCTTACGAATGTATTATTACATTTCTTATCCAGCAGAGGGCAACCTTCTAACATAAATTGTGCATCTATCTTAATTTGTGCATCTATGTTCTCCAAAGCACAGATGAGATTTCATTAATTGAGTAAGTCATGAAGGTATTGCTTTGCGTATAGAATTAAATGATTTTTTTATCTATTGGGAAGTTAGATGTTTGTAAGAACTTTCTATAAGAGAGTATATTTCCTTCTTTATCAAATAAATCAAGCACAAATATAATATTTCTTTCAAACCAGGTTTGGAGCCAGTTATTAGTCTGGAGACAGTTATTAGTCTGGAGCCAGTTGTTTAAGATGGATTTTGTTTTCTTTAATCTCTAAAAGAAATTGAGATGTTGATGGACAATATGTTTTTTTGCCATGTGCACCCCTAAATATTTCACATGATCTTTCACTGGAATATGCTCAACAGATTGGTAATTTGAGTTATGTATGGCAAATAAAAATGTGTGTTCAGTTGTATCAAATGCTTTACAAAAGTTGAGGAATAAAATAATAGCCTCTGAGTCAATTGAATCAGCGTAATCAATCAAGTCTAAAACGAACCCAATGTTACAGCTGATGTGGCGACCTTTCATGAAACCAGTTTGAGTTTCATTAATAAGATGATTTAGGCCCATTGTAAGACTATTGGCATATGCTAAAGTAATCCATTTATAATCTGTATTTAATAATGTAATGGGTCTCCAATGATCTATGAAAAGGGGATCTTTATCAACCTTTGGTATTAAGGAAATAACCCCTTGTTTCATGGTAGTAATCATCTCACCCTTAGCTAGGCATTCTTGGAACATGTTGAATACTGGTCCCTCTAAATGTTTCCAAAAGTGTAAATAACATTCTGCAGAAAGACCATCTGTTTCAGGTGCTTTGCCCTTCTTCATAGATTTAAGCGCATCTCTAATCTCCACTAAAGAAAACTCATCTTCCCATATGGACTTGAACTCATCAGAAATCATTGGAACATGACCATGGACATGTTTTAGAAAACGTTCCCATTCAATCCCATTAAATGTATACAGATTGTCATAGAAAGAATACACAAAGCTAGTGATTCTCATAGGGTCTTTACACAAGATGTCAGTATTTAAGGCAGAAAGAGATTTGGTCTTATAGTTTCTTTTTTCAAGAGCAAAAAAACAGCTTGTGTTTTTCTCACCCTCCTCAACCCATTTTGCTCTAGATTTAATAAAGGCCCCTTTAGCTACATTAATTTACATTTGATCTACTTCTATTCGAGATGTATTCAAATCTGTTTCTTCCTCTGCTGAAATGGGATCCTTTTCTAAAAAGAACATTCAATTTATTCATAAGCTCATCATCTTTCAAACATTTTTGCTCCTATAGTTCCTTACTGCTTGTAATGCCGATAGATCTTACCTTAAATATGAAATATTTCCCATTTACTTCCATGCTTTGGTTCTAAATCATCTGAATTAAACAAGTATATGAGCAAGTTCTTTATGCTCTTGTTAAAGACTGGATCATTTAGGAGTGAATTACTAAGTTTCCGGTATCCTCGAACGCACTGGATTTTTCAGAACATTCTAACTTCAAAAATATCAATTTATGATCAATCGAAGGAGCATGTTTATGACTTACTTCTTGTACATACTGTAAAAGTGGGGTAGAAATGAGAAACAAATCAATTCTGGATCTGACTATCATTGACCTATTACACCAGGTATAATCGTTTAAGTTTCTATTAAATAAACACCCTGGCAGTTATAAGCCATGCATTTGTATACTTGTTTTGCAGCTCAGTAACCTTAACAGCGAGATCCAAAAATAAAGTATTATTTGAGGTGGGAGAATTGTACCCATACACATTGCATATTTAAAAAAAAACATGATCTAGTTTGGAGATCAATATAACTCATCTCCCGTCTCATCTCCCGTCTTTGGACACACAAGACTCTGAAATAAACTTATGAAGCAATATCATATAACCAGCTGAGTGGCTAGACCCGTGACTATAATAAACAGTATTTCCCAATTGTGATTTCCAAAAACGTATTAGGGCACAAGGCAAGACCCAAATGCAGACACAGGAGGCAGATGGTTGAGCTCTGATATTTATTGTACCAGAAGGGGTAGGCAAATGTCAGGTCTGGGACAGGCTAGAGTTCATAAACCAGGTCTGAGTCCAAACAGTACCAGGGGATAGGCTGGCGAGAGGTCAGGACAGGCAGGGGTTTAGTAAACAGGTCCGAGTCCAAACAGTACCAGGGGATAGGCTGGCGAGAGGTCAGGACAGGCAGGGGTTTAGTAAACAGGTCCGAGTCCAAACGGTATAAGGGGATAGGCAGGCTCGAGGTCAGAAAAGGCAGAGTGGTCAGGCAGGCGGATTCGGCATCAGCATCAGGGCAGGCGAGGGTCAAAACCAGGAGGGCTAAAAATAAAAATACTATAAAATAAAAAACAGAAGGGCTAGGAAAAAACAGAGACTGGGAAAAATAGGAGCTAGGAGAAATGCTGGTTGACTTGGCAATACAAGACAAACTGGCACAGAGAGACAGGAAACACAGGGATAAATACACCGGGGACTAATGGGGAAAACAGGAGACACCTGGAGGTGGGTGGAGACAATCACAAAGACAGGTGAAACAGATCAGGGCGTGACAAAACTAGAATCTGAATCGTACAATATTTAGTGCATTGAATTCAAAACATTTCATAACCTGAAAAACATTAAATAAATAATAAATAAATACAGTGTAGTGATATGAATAACCCAAGCCATTATCACATTGATGGCAGCAGTTTATGCGCAGGTTGACTCACAAGCCGCGGTTATTATATATTATCAGTGGCGATTTTAGCATGTAAATCTTGGGGCAAAAAAACATTTTTTTTAGATGCATGCCAGTAAAGCCACTACACAACACAAAAAATACATTCATTGCACTATAACGGTGACAAACGGTGCCCACAAACTGTAAGGGCCTACATAAAGCTGTCCCAACAGCAGTCCCAAAACCTTACCACTGCTATATCAGTGGAGCCTTGTCTGGCAGCGAAATAGTTCATTCAGCCAAATGAGGCCTTTAAAAAACTGCATTTAAAAAAAAAAAACATAGCTGATATGGCTGACTTGCTTAATTAAGGATCCTACCCTTTTTTAAATTTTCGCACAAAATGGCATACCCAAATCTAACTGCCTGTAACTCAGGCCCTGAAGCAAGGATATGCATATTCCTGGTACCATTTGAAAGGAAACACTTTAAGGTTTGTGGAAATGTGAAAGAAATGTAGGATAATATAACACAATAAATCTGGTAAAAGATAATACAAAGGAAAAAAAATATGTTCTTGTGTATTTTTTTTAAACCATAATCTTTGAAAGGTAAGAGAAAGGCCATAATGTATATTCCAGCCCAGGCGCAATTTTGATTTTGGCCACTAGATGGCAGCAGTTTATGTGCAAAGTTTTAGACTGATCTAATGAACCATTGCATTTCTGTTCAAAATGTTGTATATCAAGATTGCCCAAATGACAAAGTTTGATGACAAAATTTGCCCACGTAGGACCGCCACTCCACCTTCCTGTTCAAGTGAGCACAGTACAACATGGTGTGTCCAGAAATGTATTGTATACTCCTGCATAAATGTTGTAATATGCCAGGGAGATTTGTGTACTGTAGCTAAGAAAGTAATACTAAGTTTATGTTGTGTAGTAAGATGTTAGTAGCACATGAGCCTCACCCTAATAATTTTGCCTACTGTTCTGACTTGGTGGTGCACATGTAGCCTATAACCTGTTTTAGAGAAATGTAATCATCGGATATAGTAAGAGATTTCATTGTCTGCTTATGTGCCCCCATTATTTATCCTATGGTTCTGACTTGGTGTACAGGAAGAACACTGTAAGAAGGGCCCATGTTCTGAATTCTATCGCTGTACATTTCAAAAGTGCTGAACAAATATTTATATTGACTACGTCCGTCCTAGCTCGCTCATTAATGTCTTAATCGAAATCACGGATTGCCTCTTGTCCGCTTGTCGTCCCCTTATACCATAGTTTGTACATCTCAATTGTCAGTAGAAACCACGATTGTTTAAGCAAGTCAGTCATATCAGCTATGTTTTTTTAAAGGGCAGTAAATAAGGCTGAATGATCTGTTTTGCTGCCAGACAGATTTATGTAGGCCCTAACAGTTTGTGGGCACCGTTTGTCACCGTTATAGTGTAATTAATGTATTGTTTAGTGTTGTGTAGTGGCTTGCTGGCACACTTTAGTATTTTTTTGCCCCACCAAGATTTACATGCTAAAATCGCCACTGAGGTCAAACCATGTTATAAGTCAAACCATGCAGTATAGGAGACAGTAGTCAAATAGAGAAAGACAGTGACACAGTTTCCTCTTATAGTCAAACCCCGGAGGAAACAGTTCCACCTCTTACAGTCCAACCCTGGAAGACACAGCCGTCTTACATTACTGTCACTTTCACGTACACATTGACCTCGTGATGTAGGCTATCACTAGAAACCAATTTACTATATTTTCAAATTAAATTGTGGACCGATGTTGTCTTGCAAAGATGTACCATTGCTAAATGCATAAACAGTCTGGTACCCTGGCTGAGGCTAACTCCGCTCTTTGAATAACTGTACCTGTGGAGGAGCGAACGTAACCGATCTTCTTGGCGGTGTTCCTGACCACCTCCACGAGAGCCACTATAGCACATATGTCAGAGTCAAGGCCCGCGGGCCACATCCGGCCCGCGAGAAGGTTTTTTACGGCCCCTGGGATGATCTTGATTTATTATTAGAACCGGCCCGCAGACCGCAGCAAGCCGGCAGCCCGCAGATCTTTTACACGCACCAATACTACAGGTGGACACTGAGAACCGGGGGTTTCAAACAAGGTGGGAGTCGGAGTATTTGTTCACGGAGGTAGCTGGAAAACCTGTGTGTCTTCTGTGTGGAGAAAGTGTGGCGGTACTGAAAGAGTATAATCTGAGACGACATTATGAAACGAAACACGCGGACAAAAACAAGAATATGGACATGGAACAAAGGCTACAAAAGGCAGAGGAATTAAAACGAGGCCTCAAATCTCGACAGGCTCTGTTCAAAAAAGCCAAATCACAAGGCCAGGCTGCTGTCAAGGCCAGTTTTATTTTGGCAGAAGAGATCGCTAAATCAGCCCGGCCATTTACGGAGGGGGATTTCATCAAAAACTGCATGATTAAAGTTTGTGACGAAGTTTGCCCAGAAAAAGGCAACTCTTTTTAAATGTGAGTCTGAGCAGAAACACCATTGCCGAGAGAGTAGACCAGTTGTCCATCAATCTAAAAGAGCAGCTTGTGAAAAAGGGAAAAGATTTCATTGCATATTCCTTGGCTGTGGATGAGAGCACCGACATTTCTGACATTGCCCAGTTGTCAATTTTCATCCGCGGAGTGGACTCCAGCCTAAGCGTGACAGAGGAGTTTTTGGCTTTACGTCCTATGCATGGCACAACTACGGGGCATGATTTGTATGAAGAGGTGTCAAGATGTGTAAATGAGATGGAGCTGCCTTGGGAAAAACTCGTGGGTTTGACAACCGACGGAGCACCTGCGATGTGTGGACACAGGAGCGGACTGGTGGCGAAGATACGGGAAAAGATGCAAGAGGAAAACGCGACAGGTGAGCTGACAGCTTATCATTGTATCATACACCAGGAAGCGTTGTGCGGTAAAGCCTTAAAAATGGAGCATGTAATGAGCATCATCACGCGCACAGTTAACTTTATCAGAGCCAAAGGTTTGAATCACCGCCAGTTCAAGGCATTTCTGACGGAGTTAGAAACGGAGCATGGTGATTTGCCTTATCACACAGAGGTGCGATGGCTAAGCCAGGGAAAGGTGCTTCAAAGATGTTTCGAGCTTCGTGAGGAGATTTGTCTGTTCTTGGACAGCAAAGGGAAAGACACAACACAACTCCGAGACGAAATGTTTCTGTGTGAAATGGCTTTTCTGTGTGACATTACGAGTCATCTGAATGCAATGAACTTGCAGCTGCAGGGTCGGGATCGTGTCATCTCTGATATGTACAGTACAGTGAAGGCATTTAAAACCAAACTGACTCTGTGGGAGACGCAGATGCGGAAAGAAAATTTGAGCCACTTTCCCAGCTGCCAGACCATGAAAGAGAAGCTCTCTACCAGTGCGTTCCCGAGCGCACAGTTGGCTGATAAAATAGGTATGCTTGCCGCTGACTTTCGACGCCGATTTGCTGACTTTGAAGCACAAAAAAGCAGGTTGGAACTGCTCGGTAACCCATTTGCTGTTGACGTGGAAAGCTCACCACCAAACCTCCAAATGGAGTTGATTGACCTCCAATGCAATGATGCACTGAGGGCAAAATATGCGGCAGTGGGTGCTGCGGAGTTCGCCCGTTTCCTCCCGACACAATGCCCCAGCTGCGCATCCAGGCTGCTCAAACGTTGTCTATGTTTGGCAGCACATACCTGTGTGAACAACTGTTTTCTTTGATGAACTTGAACAAAACATCACACAGAAGTCGACTTACTGCTGAACACCTCCACTCAATTCTGAGGATTTCCTCAGCTCAGAGCCTTACCCCGAACATTGATGAACTTGTGGAAAAGATGGGACACCACCAAGTATCACCCTCAACCTCAAACAAGTGAACATTACTGTGCAATCACATATTTAGAGTTTTTACTCAGTTCAAGTTTAAAAGTTAAAGTTTAATATTTGTTTTCACTGCATGTTACTTCTCCTTAAACAAAGTGTTGTTTTTGATTAATAGATTTTTGCACTTTATTTTATTGTATTTCAATCCAATTATATTTTTAAAATATTTCAGTTGAGTGGATGATAGAAAATTGCTATTATTGTTTTTTTCTTTGAAGTAAATTTAGCCCACTTTTGCTAAAATAGAAAATATAGGCTACTGATGGTGCCTTGAATACCGGTTTCTTTCATTTAATGTTCATGTTATGGGGATTTTTATATAAAGGAAATTTGTCTTTTGTGTCTGTTGAAAATTAAAGATTACTGACAGAGCCATAAGAAAATATTGCTTTATTTATCTGATCATATTGGAATATATTTGTTAGGTTTTCAGTAGGTTCAATTAGGTTCACTAGACTATATGCGTCATTTAAAATTTTTTCAATGAACATTCGAACAGTCCGGCCCTCGGCTTGTAGCTAAATTTTTTATTTGGCCCTCCGTCCATTTGACTTTGACACCCCTGCACTATAGCCTTGGAGGTGACCTCTCCTCACAACATAACCATACCAGTCTTCATAACAGGTTATAGTGCACAAATAGTTCGGTAATGTTGAGGTGTTTTCACCCTGGACCTGTTGCCTCTGGGATTCATCTTCAGTTGGTTGGTTAAACAAGTGCTTCAATCAAAAGCTTGACTTGGATTTGAGGTTAGAACGGAAACAGGTGCCATACATACTATTGATGAATGATTATTACATTTATACATCTACAGTAGGCGACCGTTTGAAGTTCACTGCACTCTATCCTACACTGTAAACTGATCATCTCTGTATACCCGTCGCAAGACCCACACTTCCCCCTATCTGAGATATCTACTGCAGCCCGCATCCTCCACATACAACACCCGTTCTGCTAGTCACATTCTGTTAAAGGTCCCCAAAGCACACACATCCCTGGGTCGCTTCTCTTTTCAATTCGCTGCAGCTAGCGACTGGAACGAGCTGCAACAAACACTCAAACTGGACAGTTTTATCTCAATCTCTTCATTCAAAGACTCAATCATGGACACTCTTACTGCTTCGTGTGATGTATTGTTGTCTCTACCTTCTTGCCCTTTGTGCTGTTGTCTGTGCCCAATAATGTGTGTACCATGTTGTTGTTATGTTGTGTTGCTACCATGCTGTGTTGTCATGTGTTGCTGCGTTGCTATGTTGTTGTCTTAGGTCTGTCTTTATGTAGTGTTCTCTCTCTTGTAGTGATGTGTGTTTTGTCCTATATTTATATTGTATTTAATTTTTTTCATCCCAGGCCCACGTCCCCGCAGGAGGCCTTTTGCCTTTTCGTAGGCCGTCATTGTAAATAAGAATTTGTTCTTTAACTGACTTGCTTCGTTAAATAAAGATAAAAAATAAAATACAAAATAAAAATAGCGCCGTCTGCTGGCCATGATATGATGTGCATGCACCCAGCTGTTGATCAACTTGATGATGGATGTGCCTTCGAATCCTGAGTAAAATGTCTCGTGACATTCTAACGTCCCCTGGAAACGGAACGGTCTAGCTAGCTAACAAAATGTACGTTACTATTTCTGTTTTAAACTAGCGTTATGCTTTTACATATGCTTTTGAATCCAACATAGGCCTAGCTAGATTATATAAAATAAAGTGTTACCAAGTAACAGTGACAAGCGCACAGGCTTACAAGGTAGGGTCATCAGACGGACAAAGATAACCGTAGCAACAAAGTGAAATTGCTGCAAACCTATGCAACTTGTGAGTTTAGCGTATCATAAATTCATTGGTGATTAACCAAGCAATAATTACTCTCCTCAAATGACAGATTTACCGACAAGAACACTGCAGCACAGATGAGTAATTGTGACTATTTATAACCAACCAAAGACCATGCCAATAGTGTATTGCTGTGTGGAAAGAAGCAACATCATCCTTGCTGATCTTGCACTCAGAGGTGGAAGGTTTCAGGTAGGCTAGTGTGTGTCAGTGTGTGTAAGAGGGAGGGGGATTATTCCTAACACAGCTGTAGATGTATTTCTGGGTTGTAGGAGGCAGCATTGAGTTTTCTGAGACCGCTTCCGTTTGGAGCTCTCTATCGAAGGTCCATACCATTGGATGGGTGAGATAACAATTACCAAACTACATCATTGCAAAATGTAATTCCAAGTGCTGGCCATAATGTGTTTGTTTTAACAATCAGGTTCAGATACCACATCCTGTCAGAGGATGGCGTGTCCTACGTCTGTGTGACAGAGCTCAGCTATGAGTCCAGGAGGGCCCATGAATTCCTTAACCAGGTCAGTTTACATGTACAATCTTTTACTGTAGTGGCTTACATAACGAGTTACATTGGCAGAGTCCACCACAAGACATAGGGTACTGGTACAGTTTGATGGCCAAAGAAATTGTTTCTTTATTTTCTTCAAGTTATACCCTACAGAAGTCACTAAGTTATACAATTCATTCTAAACCATCCTGTGATACCTAAACAGTAACACTTAAGCATGTCAAAACAATTAGATCAAATATGTCTCTTTAAAATAACAAGAGCAGAGCTTATTTCCGTAAATATAGTGTATGCCCTGCTCTTCTTGGTGCTAGCCTCATGTTTTGAACAGAAAGCTCTGAACGTGACCAGCCATGGAAATCAGGTGTAGCTTATGTACCAAGCGACTTCACTTCTTATTGCCTTCCAGATCTGCAGTTTCTTTGCTAACAGCCCCATGATAAAGAAAGCAGCCTTTGCCCAGCCGTATGAATTCAGCTCTGACCTGCATCAGGTGCTTGGACAGCTGATGGTATGTCTTAAAGACACATAGAATTAGTAGAATGAGAATTCCTGATCAGAACAACATGACATACATTCTTATCACATCGTCTCAGTCAGATTTCCTCTTTCTATCTGAAGTGCTCTACGTGCAATATTGGGTGTGCCATAGAAATATATAACGTTATGAAGATCTTCATGGGGTGGGTTTAAGAGCAATGTCTTTTCTACTAATTCTAGTTCTATGTAGAGAGATAAATGACTAACGTTGGGCCAATGGTAGCGCCCCGGTGCAGCAGCAGGAGTTAATGTGTAACTACAGGGAGGGGAGGCGCCCTGTGAAACCTGTGTCTCAACCTACAGCTGCCTGAGACAGACTTTACCTGTCTCGACTTTAT
The DNA here is from genome assembly GCF_023373465.1 of Oncorhynchus keta. Lineage (NCBI taxonomy): Eukaryota > Metazoa > Chordata > Actinopteri > Salmoniformes > Salmonidae > Oncorhynchus > Oncorhynchus keta. The sequence continues at coordinate 40,777,998 of NC_068429.1, forward strand.
TTACTATGCTTGTCGTCAGTCTGGATAAAACGTCTTTGTGAAACCTTTACCCTCTGAAGTGGTTGTGGATGTATATTAATTGTTTTCTCCTATTCTGACATGGTAAGTAGTTTGACTTTTGTCAAGTGGAGGTCGTGAGGCAGTTCTATGCCTTGAGGGCACACTAATGATTTGAACTGTTAGCACTATGGTGGTTAAAGACTCGGGAGACTAGGAACAACAGACTGTGAATACAATTATTTACATGTGACTTGCATCTGTCAGTAAATGTCTGAGTCCAGTGATCTCGTAACATTGCAAGAAGCTTTTGGACTAAACAAATCGGTGACCTAGCTGTGAGGAGGATTTTCTTGTCAGGGGAGTGTCAATAAAGGAATGGTTGAGGCTGAGGGCTAAAGCAACATTCACTTGGCCCTGCTTTCAGATACAGTATGTTCATATGATATGTCCTGGAATGTCATGGAATTGCTTTCTGCCCCATCATGTATTGGCTCCTATATTTTGCACATTTTCTTTAAGTTCATTGATATTGACGAGTCCTCTTAATGTTGCTACTGTTATCATTGCTAAGTCAGATGCAAATTTCCACACTGTGAACAAATGCAGTTTTTCTATTCCCTTCTGTCTATGTGATGATCTGTGGTGAAATTGGTCATGAAAATGGTTCCCCTACAGTAATGATACGCGTCATGTTATTCTGACGACAATGTTTACACAGTATGCCATACCTAATATGTTGATGTTATTCAGAGAGGATTCTCTCCCCTTCCTCCTCCTCTCTGTAGGCTGACTACAGTTCTCAACAGCCAGCCTCCTCTAAGCTGGAATCGGTGCAGGGCCAAGTCAACGAAGTCAAAGTTATACTCAAAGACAACATTAACAAAGTGCTGGAGAGGGGAGAGAGGTTAGATGACTTGGTTGACAAGACACATGACCTACAAGCAACTGTAAGTATTCTAAAAAAAAGACAACTGTTTTTTTCTTCTTTTCTTATCCTGTCAAGGTGATAAGGAAGTGCGGTTCCTGTAGGTTGGAGAATGGCTGTAAACAGCCAAGCTGCATTTGCTTTCCTGTCTCTTCCTTCTTTAGCTTACTTGAAACACAATTATATTCGAGTTAACTTTCCATAATTTCCTCCCATTTTCAGGCAGACTCCTTTCAGAGGACATCCACGCGGGTAGCCCGGAAGTACTGGTGGAAGAACGCCAAGATGATGATCATCATTGGAGTGATAGTTCTGATCATTCTCATCCTCATCATCCTGTTTGCTACAGGTGTCATCCCCAGTTAAATCACTTCACAGACTCCTACAGTACTACAATATCAACACGAGGAAAAGGACGAACCACAATCACCGAGTCATTTTTTACATTTTATTTTAGTCTCCTCCAAGGCGGATTCAAGGTGGATTTGTGCATGGTAACGTGACAAAATATCATTTCACATTACGACTTCTGTAAATAAGCTTCCTGGAATTTGTTTGGTTGTTTTTGGATTATATGGATCTGTTCATTTGATATTTAATAAGATACATTTCATAATGTTTGTTTGTCTATTTTTTTTTTTTAAATACACAATATAAACTCAGCAAACAAAAACGGCCACTCAACTGCGTTTATTTTCAGCAAACTTAACATGTGTAAATATTTGTATGAACATAAGAAGATTCAACAACTGAGACATTAACTGAACAAGTTCCACAGACATGTGACTAACAGAAATGGAATAATGAGTCCCTGAACATAGGGTGGGTCAAAATCAAAAGTAAGAGTCAGTATCTGGTGTGGCCACCAGCTGCATTAAGTACTGCAGTGCATCTCCTCCTCATGGACTGCACCAGATTTGCCCGTTCTTGCTGTGAGATGTTACCTCACACTTCCACCAAGGCACCTGCAAGTTCCCGGACATTTCTGGGGGGAATGGCCCTACGCCTCACACTCCAATACAACAGGTCCCAGAAATGCTCAATGGGATTGAGATCTGGGCTCTTCGCTGGCCATGGCAGAACACTGACATTCCTGTCTTGCAGGAAATTACATACAGAATGAGCAGTATGGCTGTTGGCATTGTCATGCTTGAGGGTCATGTCAGGATGAGCCTGCAGGAAATGTACCACATGAGGGAGGAGGAGGTCTTCCCTGTAACGCACAGCGTTGAGATTGCCTGCAATGACAACAAGCTCAGTCCGATGATGCTGTGACACATCACCCCAGACCATGACGGACCCTCCACCTCCAAATGGATCCCGTTCCAGAGTACAGGCCTCGGTGTAACGCTCATTCCTTCGACGACATTCGCGAATTCGACCATCACCCCTGGTGAGACAAAACCGCAACTCGTCAGTGAAGAGCACTTTTTGCCAGTCCTGTCTGCTCCAGCGACGGTGGGTTTGTGCCCATAGGCGACGTTGTTACCGGTGATATCTGGTGATGACCTGCCTTACACAGGCCTACAAGCCCTCAGTCCAACCTCTCTCAGCCTATTGCGGACAGTCTGAGCACTGATGGAGGGATTGTGCATTCCTGGTGTAACTCGGGCAGTTGCTGTTGCCATCCTGTACCTGTCCCGCAGGTGTGATGTTCGGTTGTACCGATCCTGTGCAGGTGTTGTTACACATGGTCTGCCACTACGAGGACGATCAGCTGTCCGTCCTGTCTCCCTGTAGCACTGTCTTAGGCGTCTCATTGCCTTGGCCACATCTGCAGTCCTCATGCCTCCTTGCAGCATGCCTAAGGCACGTTCACGCAGATGAGCAGGGACCCTGCATCTTTCTTTTAGTGCTTTTCAGAGTCAGTAGAAAGGCCTCTTTAGTGTCCTAAGTTTTCATAACTGTGACCTTAATTACCTACCGTCTGTAAGCTGTTTGTGTCTTAAGGACCGTTCCACATTGTTTATGGTTCATTGAACAAGCATGGGAAACAGTGTTTAAACCCTTTACAATGAATATCTGTCAAGTTGTTTGGATTTTTACAAATTCTAATTTGAAAGACAGGGTCCTGAAAAAAGAGTTTAGAACATTTCTCACCACTAACGTTACAGTTTAGGGGCCTCATCCCACAGTATAAAGGTGTATTGAATTCCTTAAACTGGATATTTTCATATTTGTAAATGGTGGCCACCTCTGGCAGCCATAATAGTTCACTCCATTACCGTGTAGTTACACTCCACTAGCAATGAGTTACAGTCACCGACCAGTTTATTAGGTACATCCATCTAGTAACTGGCCGGACCACTCTTTGCCACCAAAACAGCCTGAATTCTTCAGGAAATTGATTCTACAAGGTGTCAAAAACATTTGTTGCTCAATTGGTATCAAAGGACCTAAAATGTGCCAGAAAAACATTCCTTACACCAGTACATTAATGCCACCAGCCTGTACTGTTGACACCAGGCAGGATGGGTCCATGGACTCATGCTGCTTACACCAAATCCTGACTCTGCCATCAGCATGACATAACAAGAACCAGGAATTGTCGGAGCAGACAATGTTTTTCCACTCAATTGTCCAGCGTCAGTGAACGCGTGGTCATCTGCTGCAATAACCCAGCCGTGACAAGGATCGACAAGTTGTGCGTTCCGAGATTACATTCTGCACAAGATTGTTGTACTGTGACATTATTATGTTTGTGGCCCGCCTGTTCGCTTGCACGATTCTTGCCATTTTCCTTCATCAACGAGCTGTTTTCACCCACAGGAACTCTGCTGACTGGATGTTTTTGGTTTGTCGCTCCACTCTCAGTGAACCCTAGACACTGTCGTGTGTGAAAAGCCCAGGTGGGCAGCCATTTCTCAGATACTGGATCTCGCATACCTGGCACCGATGGTTGTACCACGCTCAAAGTCACTTAGGTCACTCGTTCAATCAAACAGTAGCTGAATGCCTCGATGCCTGTCTGCCCTCTTTATATAGCAAGCTACGGCCACTTATCAATTTTCGGGGTGGTGTACCTAATAAAATTGCTGGTGAGTGTACTGTCCAAGGGTAAAGCATACTGTACCAAAAAAGACTCACATCCCATTGCTGCCATGTCATATTCACAACATATACAATCAGTTAATAAAGAAACTGATTGGGCAGAAAACATTACATTTACATTTAAGTCATTTAGCAGACGCTCTTATCCAGAGCGACTTACAAATTGGTGCATTCACCTTATGACATCCAGTGGAACAGCCACTTTACAATAGTGCATCTAAATCTTTTAAGGGGGGTGAGAAGGATTACTTTATCCTATCCTAGGTATTCCTTAAAGAGGTGGGGTTTCAGGTGTCTCCGGAAGGTGGTGATTGACTCCGCTGTCCTGGCGTCGTGAGGGAGTGTGTTCCACCATTGGGGAGCCAGAGCAGCGAACAGTTTTGACTGGGCTGAGCGGGAACTGTACTTCCTCAGTGGTAGGGAGGCGAGCAGGCCAGAGGTGGATGAACGCAGTGCCCTTGTTTGGGTGTAGGGCCTGATCAGAGCCTGGAGGTACTGAGGTGCCGTTCCCTCACAGCTCCGTAGGCAAGCACCATGGTCTTGTAGCGGATGCGAGCTTCAACTGGAAGCCAGTGGAGAGAGCGGAGGAGCGGGGTGACGTGAGAGAACTTGGGAAGGTTGAACACCAGACGGGCTGCGGCGTTCTGGATGAGTTGTAGGGGTTTAATGGCACAGGCAGGGAGCCCAGCCAACAGCGAGTTGCAGTAATCCAGACGGGAGATGACAAGTGCCTGGATTAGGACCTGCGCCGCTTCCTGTGTGAGGCAGGGTCGTACTCTGCGGATGTTGTAGAGCATGAACCTACAGGAACGGGCCACCGCCTTGATGTTAGTTGAGAACGACAGGGTGTTGTCCAGGATCACGCCAAGGTTCTTAGCGCTCTGGGAGGAGGACACAATGGAGTTGTCAACCGTGATGGCGAGATCATGGAACGGGCAGTCCTTCCCCAGGAGGAAGAGCAGCTCCGTCTTGCCGAGGTTCAGCTTGAGGTGGTGATCCGTCATCCACACTGATATGTCTGCCAGACATGCAGAGATGCGATTCGCCACCTGGTCATCAGAAGGGGGAAAGGAGAAGATTAATTGTGTGTCATCTGCATAGCAATGATAGGAGAGACCATGTGAGGTTATGACAGAGCCAAGTGACTTGGTGTATAGCGAGAATAGGAGAGGGCCTAGAACAGAGCCCTGGGGGACACCAGTGGTGAGAGCGCGTGGTGAGGAGACAGATTCTCGCCACGCCACCTGGTAGGAGCGACCTGTCAGGTAGGACGCAATCCAAGCGTGGGCCGCGCCGGAGATGCCCAACTCGGAGAGGATGGAGAGGAGGATCTGATGGTTCACAGTATCGAAGGCAGCCGATAGGTCTAGAAGGATGAGAGCAGAGGAGAGAGAGTTAGCTTTAGCAGTGCGGAGCGCCTCCGTGATACAGAGAAGAGCAGTCTCAGTTGAATGACTAGTCTTGAAACCTGACTGATTTGGATCAAGAAGGTCATTCTGAGAGAGAGAAAAAAAAAAGACTCACATCCCATTGCTGCCATGTCATATTCACAACATATACAATCAGGAATACCTTATCAACACTGTCAGTTGCTTTGAACAGGACAAAGTCAAACCCCCGAGACCGACCTGTCATGGGGTCAAGCTTCAGGGTGCAGTCTACCACCTCCCCAAACTTGAAGTAATCCTTCAAATCCTTCTTTGTTGTGTCCCAGCTCCAGACCAACACACATTTTCCTGCATTTAAAGACAGTGCAGATACAAACATGTTCAATTCTGAATACCAATTCCCAACACAAGGACTCTGGCTGTGTTCCAATTCCCTTTCTCATCTGCTTTCCTTTCACCCATCAGTGGGAAAGAGGGAAAGGAGTTGAAGCCATTACATTAGAGGGAACACAGCCAGAGTCTTGGATTAGGGTCAATGTTATCATTAGAGATATGATTATGATAATTAACAAGAGCATGCTTGGATAATGCGTACAGCAGCTTTTACAAGATGTAATGGATTTTTTAAATTTGATTTATTAGGATGCTCATTAGCCAACACCAATGGTGACAGTCTTACTATGGTCCGGCATATAACGAAAAATACATTACAAACAACACTTTACAATTGACATACATTTAAAAACATGAACATGTAGTGTGTGTGTGTGTATCTATCAGTTACACATACATGTCAGTACATACACACAAGTAGTTCACATGAGGTAGAGGCATCATTCTTTGGGGTGTTTATTCGTTTTTTTGTAACCAGGTTTGCTGTTCATTTGTGCTACATAAGATGGGAGTTCCATGCACTCATGGCTCTGTATAATACTGTACTTTCCCTTGAATTTGTTCTGGACCAGGGGACTGTGAAAAGACCCCTGGTGGCATGTCTGATGAGGTAAGTGTGTGTGTCAGTGCTGTGAGTAAATTGACTATGCAAACCATTTGGAATTTCCAACACATTGATTCTATTCCCGTTTATTATGTGGTGACGGGTGTAACTAATAGCAATCTACACATACACAACTCTACATCCAACAAGAGCTGATGGACGCGACAGCCACAATAGTTACCCGATCTACCCTAAAGGTGTTTTAGCTAGCTAGGTACTGGCATTTAAAAAAAAAAGTGATTCCTCATAGAAGTTACCCAACGATGCCAGGAAATACCAAAAGTATTCAACAAAATAGCTACTTGTCACTTATTCGACGCTGAGCTAACTATCAATATAGGTAACATCAGTTCGTTTTTTGCTGGCATCAATCAATTTCCCCCACAGTTGGATCTTAGCGGGATTCAAGACCCTCCGACATGTTGGTGTTGCTCAAATAACTAGTTGATCAGCTGCTGTCGACGATGCGTGCTAGCGAGCGTGTTCCTGTTTCGTCTTGTCTGAATTGCGTTCGAATCGGAAATCGTTATGTTTTCCCCCCAGGTTAGTAACATTATCTTGCTAAAGACCAGACACAAAACGAATATTAGGCACCACGGATGAGCAATCCTTCTCGTTTCGCTATTACCGACCGTCCTAATTCATCTAGTATATTTTTCAAGATAACGGCAGTTGACAGCTTGCTTTCTCGCTAGCTACGTAAACATAAATGGCGTCATGTATAAAATGGTGGAAACTAGCTTGAGGGAGGTGCTCATTTTTCTAGACCTCTTGAAACCAAATAGCACAAATGTAGTTATATGCTTTGAATCGCACTGCGGTCACAACAGTTTGGATGACAGGGGAGTTGTCATCCAACTCACAGGTTCCATGCACGGATGTCAAAAACTATGACATCCTAGAAAGAATAAGGCAGTGTTTATTCTCAGTACATAAATGTTGTGTGAATCAAAACATTATTTCACGTGTAATGATTATTGCACCTAGGCTGAACTCGTACCTACAGGCCTAATGTTCAAGTCAATGACTAGAGCAGCAGCTATGGTTTGGTGTTATGAAATGCAGAACAGAATATCAAGTACAAAGTCAAGCACATCTCTTTTGTACCCTCTTTAATAATACCTTTATCCAAAACACTGCAGAAAAATCCAAGTTTAAAACAGAAAAACAGGCTAAGTTAAATCAAGGTAATAAGAACACATTAAATCATGATGAAACATAGACCTACAACCTCAGCACAGTACAAGATGAAGGGAAGTGGGGGGGACAAGAACCCCCAAAAATGTCAACTTCGCTATTTACAAAGTCAGAAGCGCTGCATGTCTTCATCTCAGGAAGAGGATTCTGGTGTTTAAAACATGAGCTGATCTGAGGACACGATAGGATTCATCCCCCAATGCTGCCACAGGGTCATTCTCCAGTCCACCAGCCAGCCCAGTCCGTCTGCAAACAAGGACACAACACAGTAGGTGTTACCAACTCTGGAGCTCTGTAGGGCACAGTGAACCTTGCACGTCCATGTTTCACTGTTTAACTTCTGCTTGTGCCGTCAACTTTAAACTATTAATAGTTTGTTTCTCTCCATTCCGTTTTAAAGATCATATGTAGAACTCGCAGCTTCACCAAGGTTCTGTAGCCTGTTCTGTAACAGCTCACCGGCCAGCAAAAGCTTCAGCTCCAATGAATTGGTGGCTCAATTTCACCATTAAGGAGCACGCCCAAACATGACCATATCTAAACTATAAAAAGGTAAAAACATTTGGAAGTTTCAAGCCAGCTACACAAATGGCTCAAATATTACATTTTGAGTCGTCAGCTTTTTATGGCATCATAAAGCTGGTTTACATATGATCTTTAACACCTAAGTAAAAAAAAAAAAAAAAAAGTTGTTTATCAAGTGAAGTTCGCTAAGGGCTATAAAGAAAAAGCAAGCATTGAGTTTAAGAAAGGGGTTCATTATAGAAACAAACAAAAAGCTGAAGCTCCAGAACTGAAACACAAGACCACTAAAATTAAGACAATGCATAAATACAAGTCGAGGTACATTTGTACTGTTTCATATTAATATCCTGTAAAAAATCAATTTGACAAATCGTTAAAGCAAACACTTAAACTGAAAAAGAGATCAATTTGTCCTTTTTCTTATGTTTCTTTTTGTTTAAAATCGCTGGTTACAGGAAGTGTGAAGAGACCATACCGCAGGACAGCGTTTTCTTGTGCATGCCGTGCTCTCTGCCCGCTATGTGCGACGCCCAGAGATTGTCGTGGTCAGGTGACACACGGCCTGCAATGAAGTCCCCGCTGGCAGGTACAAACAAGGTACAACATCAGAGTTAGGAAAAGAAAAGGAAAACTTAGGATAGGTCCTTACTCTGTACCGTTAGCAGTACTTTACCTGTTAACAATGCTATCAAGTCTCTTTATGTTATTTCCTTATGAACACCTGTTAAAAAGCAAGGGGGGAAAGGACAATCTACAGAAAAACACTTACGTTTTTTCTGGAGAGCTTAATAAAAAAGGCAAACCACTACAGAAGCATTTTTTCCATTAAAGATCTATAGACAAGACGCTTTAGATTTATGTCAGAATAGGGGGGTGCATGGTAATCGAAACCACTTGCTTTCTCTCTTGATAGGTTTTAGAGTAATTGTTTAGTGTCTATTGATCTTTAAGTGTTTTTATTATTTTTTTTTTAGGTCAGGCCTAATGTGAAGGTGAGAGTGTGGTCTTACCAGAGGTCTAAGCAGGTCTTGTTGGATTAGATCAGCTCAGTAAGGCTGGTAGTTGTTCTGGTGGGTTGTGACCTCTCGAGAGGCCTTCCCATAGCTGCTCTGCTGGCCTATGGGGAAGGTCAAGGGTTAGAGGTCAGGAAAATTAAGGGTCACAGGAGAACTTCACAGAAACAAAACAGTTGTAGGAGGAAATCCTATCAAGGTGTTATCAATTGAAGTTCAGTTGACATGAGAGTTTAAGTTCACTTTCCTTTATGGGGTAAATGGCAGCAAGAAATCATAAATAATCAGTAGGATGTAGTATGTTGTGTTTGTGTACCTAATTGTTTTTCTTGGACTTTCAAATGGAATGTTATTGTATCAGTACTGAGATGCAATTATGTGTCAAGATTGGGCAGCAGGTAGCATAGCGGTTCAAGCATTAGGCCATTAGCCAAAAGGTCAATACCATACTACTATGGCTGACCCTGTACATTTCACTGCGCCTATTTGGTGTACATGACAAAACAATTCAAATGTGCTAAAGAGACTCTGTACATTAAGGCGTGCTTTACTCTATATACCCAGGAATGTAACTACAAGTACTCTTAATTGTGTGTGCCATACAAATGTAATCTTATAGAACTGTATATGGGCTCAATGATCATTAATGTTGCAAGTGTTCCCTATAAAATAACAAAGTGCACTGCCTGGATATGGAGGACCCCTCACAAACATGCACCAGAGCAAAGAGACCCAAGGCAGGCAGCATTACAGACATCCGTTTTATTATTTTTTTCCAGAGCTATTGAGTACATACAAGAAGACATTTTTCCACCTGTTGTCTTAGCTATAGGTACAAGAGTTGTTGCTGGGGGCTGAAAGGCACTGCTTGTTTCGATAGTTGCCATCAACAGTGTAGCTTACCATTGTAGTCGTCGTATCCCTGTCCATAACCATAACTATTATAGTTGTAGCCAGAGTAGTCATAGCCTGTGTAGCCATTGTATCCCTGGTTGTATCCGTTGCCGTAGCTACCATAGTTCTGGCTATAGTAGCCATTGTAACCCTGGTTGTAGCTACTCTGACCTGCACAGAGACAATGGAAAGGTTTAGTGTGACAAGTCTGTATTGTAGTTTCAAAGACACTTGTATGTCTTTTACTTTTCAATATACTGCAATGCATGCCCTGTTCGGTCATCAGCATGTTCATTGTTGCATGTGTCAAATGCCACACAAGAAATTCCCTTGTGGAAGAATAAAGTTGATTGAATGTAAACATATTCTTCTGATGTGCATTCTTCAGTGCCATAGGCTAGATGTAGCTGTACATACCTCCTCGTCCCCGGCCCCTGTATCCTCCGCCTCCACCGTAGCCCCCCCTCTCTCCTCTGTGTTGTTGCTGCTGTCTGTACACTTCTTTGGGTTGGGCCACTTTGATTTCACACTGCAAAGAAAACACACCATGAACCAAAACACTTCTGAAAAACAGTGATGACATTTTCTTGAAGTTATTTGTCTACCAACATAATTCTTCAAAATCACTGTCTACACTAAGTTGATTAAATAGCATAGAAAGAATAGCTTTGCCTATCAGCGCAAGCTGGGTAACAGGGTTCACTGTAAACAAGCGGACGCCAGCTACCTTTCCGCCCCCGACTTGGTGGTATCTGCACTCCAACAACTTCTGGACAGGGATCTCCTCACAGTAGGTCACGAAGCAGAAACCGCGCCGCTCATTGGTTTTGGTATCCATGGGAAGCTCGACGCTGTCAATCTGGAAACAACACAAGAGTTTCTCTCAGTTAGCTGCTATGAAGACAGTAATCATAACATTCTGCAAATCTCCCAGTCTTTGTACCATGTGAAAAGGATAGTTCATCATACAATAGCATCAGCTCTAGCTCCATTGCACCAACACTTGGTCAGTGGACATACAACTTCCTAAAAGCATGGGTCTACCATTTATAAAACATGAATATATTGGACAGTACAAGCATTCGCTCACATCTCCAAAAGCTCCAAAGTATTCCCTGATCTCCTCCTCCGGGGTGTCTGGGCTGAGGCCTCCGACAAACACCTTCTTGGGTGGCTCTTTCCCCTTCATGGCTTTGGCCCTCTTTGGGTCGATCAGCTTCCCGTCCAGCTTGTGCTCCTTCAGCTCCAAAACCTGCACACAGGACAAAGTGTCAGTGAAACTGGGTGTGTGTGTGATTGTTCAAGTAAAGTGAGTGGATGCCAACTATGTAAGTCTTCAAACCTATCTAGTTATTTCACATCTGTGCAGATTTAAGAAAACAAGACAAGTAGAGGCATCATGCCCTGTCCTCAGTCTGTTCTAGTGCCTACCCTGTCTACGCTCTCTGCGTCTTTGAAGAGGACAAAGCCAAAGCCCCGGGACCGGCCCGTCATCAGGTCTGTTTTGATGGTGCAGTCTAGAACCTCTCCAAACTTCGACAGGTAATCCATGAGGTCCGTTTTGCTGGTGTCCCAACTGAGCCCACCGATGAACATCTTGCTGTGAATGGAGAATGAAGGAGACTAATACAGGCAACATCAGACAGTCATAACTACATCCTTACTGCTACTGACTGATACTGATATTTCAGACTAAAATGATCTTGAAGTTACCTCCCTAACAAGCTGAGTAACTAACTATGACTCATATTTACATTAGGTCCAGCTTTGATAGCTATCACCTGCAAGCTGATTAGGCCTAAATGATTCGAGCTGTCTAGAACGGTTAACTATAAAAGGCAACAGCTTTGTCACTGTATCCTGAACAGTGAACTTCGTCACACTTCTGATTATAATATAATAATAATAATAATAATATATGCCATTTAGCAGACGCTTTTATCCAAAGCGACTTACAGTCATGTGTGCATACATTTTACGTATGGGTGGTCCCGGGAATCGAACCCACTACCCTGGCGTTACAAGCGCCATGCTCTACCAACTGAACTACAGTAGGACCCATGATTCTAGTCTCGGCGGGCCAATGAGTGTATGCTCAGGACAGGTTTTTATTGTATATGTCAGGATTCTAAGCCAGCAGCAACCTAGTCTATGGGGGGAGTGCGACAATAACCAACAAGACCATTAACACTAACGTTACACCAATGACAATCTGATAATAAAAATCAATGCTTTTCGAAAGTTATAAATATCGCAGTGACAACTTGGGTTAGTCAAGTTAACGTCGTCAGCCAATTTAGCCAGATATGACGCGCTGGTAACATAGTTAACAAGTTAGCTATCACTAATTAGCTAGCTATGCACGATCACAACAGGGACTAACATTAGCTAGCTAGCAAACTTTGGCTTGTTACCACTCCAACCACTAGTCTCCAGCTGGCAAAATAACAGTAACTAGTTACGCTTAAAAGTAAGTTAGCTACTGTAATGTTACTTAACTAACATTAGCTGGTTCGTCGCTTACCCGTCATCCTGCTGGTTTTTGCTTGCGTTTATCTTGGAGCCCTCCGGAAACTCGTCTGTGCTGAAGTCAACTTGGCCTTCGGTTTCCATTTTTGCACTTCAGGCGGTTGTCAGCTGTAAATATAAATTTGTATTTAGGCCTGATTGCTAGCTACTTTTTTGGGACGAATTCAGTCGCGATTGCTATGTAAAATGGCTGACATCTAGGGCGGCCAGGGTGGCGGGGAATGACGCAGATGATGTGGTTTGTTTGTGGGGGCTCATGCCTTGTTCAAATGCTAGTTGGATCTACGAAACTCGGACATTTCCGACTTGTAAATTTCGTCGAACGCGGCACGTGTATAACTACAACAAGTTGGCAAGTCGGAAATAGTTTCCTAGTTCCGACTATTACTTGAACGCGACATCAGTTTGTCATCACTAGTTACCACAGCCGCAAAGTAAAAATTATGCCTAAACCCCGCCTATTTCCACAATGTATCCTCTTAAAACCTTCTTTTAAACATAACCTTAACCACACTGCTAACATTAGGCCTAACCTTAAGTAAAAATGTAAAAAAGCTATTTTTGGTGTTCATACATTTCTACGCTAGAGACAATATTTGACTCTGTGGGTGTGGTAAACTAGTCACTCAAAAAAAAGGAAAGAAAAGCAATTGCAAGTTTCAATTTTGTAAAGTTAGTGTTGGAGAGGTGGGAAATTTATTGTTATTGATCAATAGTGACAATCTGACATTGACAACATAGATGGAAAGCTACTGAGGATGGTATCAGACTCCTATCTGTCATATCTTTAATATGAGAGGAAAGTCTGTCCTCAGGTCGGGAGGGAAGCCAAAGTCATTCTGCTACCCAAGAGTGGTAAAGAGGTACTAACAGCAGAACTATCAGCTTGCTGCCAGCTCTTAGCAAACAGTTGGAAAATATTGTGTTTGAGTTTCAGCATGCTTATGGAGAAGGGCACTCAACACATACAGCACTATTAAGAAAATATTTACTAAATATGACTGATGATTGGTTGAAAGAAATGCATAATAAGAAGATTGTGGGAGCTATACTGTTAGATTTCAGTGCAGCCTTTGATATTATTGACAATTGGTTGAGAAAACGTATGTGTTATGGCTTTTCAACCTCTGCCATATAGTGGATTCAGAACTATCTATCTAAAAGAACCGAGGGGTTTCGTTAATGGAAGCTTCTCTAATGTCAAACATGTAAAGTGGGGTGTACCAGTAGGCCCTCTACTCTTTTCATTTTTACCAATGACATGCCACTGGCATTAAACAAAGCATGTGTGTCCATGTAAGCGGATGATTCAACCATCAGCAACACCAGCTAATGAAGTCACTGAAACCCTTAACCAATAGTTGCAGTCTGTTTTGGAATGGGTGGCCAGTAATAAACTGGTCCTAAACATCTCTAAAACTAAGAGCATTGTATTTGGTACAAATTATTCCCTAAGTTCTAGACCTCAGCTGAATCTGGTAATGAATGGTGTGGCTGTTGAACAAGTTGAGGAGTCTAAATTACTTGGTGTTACCTTCGATTGTAAACAGTCATAGTAAAAACATATAGATTCAATGGTTGTAAATATGTGGAGAGATCTGTCCATAATAAAGAGATGCTCTGCATTTTTGACACCACACCCTACAAATCAAGTCCTGCAGGCTCTAGTTTTATCTGATCTTGATTATTGTCCAGCCATAAGATCAATTGCTGCACAGAAACACCTAGTTAAGCTGCAGCTGGCCCAGAAATGAGCAGCACATCTTGCTCTTCATCTTCATAATCAGAGGACTAACATTAACACTATGCATACCAGTCGTTCTTGTCTAAGACTTGAGGTCGGACTAACTGTGTCACCTCTTGTTTTTATAAGAACCATTCATGTGTTGGAAATGTCAAATTGTTTGCATGGTAGACTTACGCAAAGCACTGACACACACACTCACCCCACTAGACATGCCACCAGTCCGCAGGTCCAGAACAAATTCAAGGAAACCTACAGTATTATACAGAGACATAAGTGCATGGAACTCCCTTCCATCTCATATAGTGCAAGCGAACAGCAAACAACACCTCACAGCACAATGCCTCTCCCCCATGTGATCTTCTTGTTGTGTGTATGTACTGACATGTATGTGTAACTGATAGATGCACACACACACACTACATGTTCATGTTTTTAAATTATGTAAATTGTAAAGTCTTGTTTGTAATGTTTTTTTTTCCGTTATATGTCAGACCTCGGTAAGGCTATCTGTCTCCATTGTCGTTGGCTAATGGGGATACTAATAAATCAAATCACAACCGTTCTCAGTGGGGGAGGCGCTGTGATCTTTGCTACAAGCACTGGTCCTACCTCAGTTTTGAGTTTTGACGTAAAGGACTATGGTTATGATTGGGAATGTTAAAGCTGATCCTAGATCATCATCATTACAAACAACTTCCTGATTTTAATATTTCTTCATTTTACCAAATGCAATTTATTTTAAAATATCAGATTTTGGCCAAATAGAGGTTTTGTGGTAAAATTGTCGGCACAGTAAATGCCCTTTTTTGTTGCGTCAAAACGAAATGCTGCATATGATTTCCATTGTAATCAACATTCAACATACACCAAAGAAACTGAAAAGAAGTTTCAAACATCTCTGCAACAGCCAGACAGATACTGTAATATTTCTCCAGGAGCAGCACCATGGAGGAGCACAGTTGGATATACAGTATATGCACAGCTGGAGATAGCTAAAGCAAGCATTTCTGTCGCCATATAGAGTTTATTTTCAGACCTCACATGCGCTTTGACCTCATACAAGTACCAATAAATACAGTACAGTATGAAGATAGACTAAAACTGTTCATCCAATAGAAATCCCCACTCACACTTGTAGGCGATGTCATGGCGATGTTGGCTTGCTAAACTCATGCGTAGAAACATGACATCGGGTCGAAACGTTCGTCTAGCGCCAAATTGCGCATGTGCAAGCCGTCAACTCAAAGGTACTCCTTCGATATAAAGTAATTTCGTACGAAAATGAAAACGTGTCAGTTTGTCACTTTCACGAGGTTGGAGTAGTAACATGTTCAGCTACTTAAGACATTATCCCGAATCTAGTTTGTGCCTTTAGATTTCTAGAAAAGGAACAACTAAGGACGAATATTTCACTTCTGTTTGGTCTGTTTTACAAGCATTCCCGGAAATCTCGCGATGTTGTACCTATGGGTTTAGAAACTCTGTGGTACCAAAGATGCTGAAGCACTGTTGCTTCACTTTTTGTTATCTCTTCAAGTATTCTGACCTCATAATTAGATACGCCAGAGCAGATAATCTCTTGATATGGTTAATTATGCAATGGTTTACACATTTTGGCTTGGCTGGTTTGGAAAAGAACGCATTCTACAATATGTGGACTGTGGAATACTTGGGATGGGACATTTGATTGCGCATGCCCCATGCCTGTCCCACACCCAAAAATAATCGTAAAATCACCTTTGTGAAAATAGCGGTTTGCCTTCAAAAAAGTATTATTATATATACATAGTCACTTTACCCCTACCCACATGTACCAATTACCTCGACTAACCTGTACCACCGAAAATTGACTCGGTACCCCCGGTGTATAGCATCATCGTTGTAATTTTATAGTGTTACTTTTAAAAAAAAGGACTTTAGTTAATTTAGTAAATATTTTCTTAATACTATTTTATTAAAACTGCATTGTTGTTAAGGTCTTGTAAGTAAAGGTCCTATGTGGATGCGGTGATAGCATTGAAGGGGCAAGAGGCCACAGTGCTCAAGGTGATATGGTGGGGAATACACCACAACCAGTTGCAAATGTTATAAGTCAATCAAGTGATCTGGATACACTTACTGTGAAGGTGGATTTTGTAGACTTTATAGCCACAGTTATTAACTGTACTGCACATGTCTAAGAATGACAAGAAACTGGACATCCTTATATCTGCCGCCGATACGTTTTTGGGCCTCAAATGTCCCGCCCTCACAGGATCCGTCTGAGCCTGTGTTATAGGGACCTGATTAAAATGTTGTGGGAAAAGCAGGCTGATTTAAATTTCTTTATTGATAGCTTGTGTGTGTGTGTATATATATATAAAGTTTTAAAAAGTATATATATACTTTTAAAAACGTTTTTTAACCCTGCATTATTTCCTTTTTGGGATCTTTATTATCCAGCCACACAGTAGGTGGCGGAATGCACATATCATTGTTGCAAAGGCCATTATACCAAAGAAGGTTTGTGATGCTCGTTGTTTGGTCAAACTCAGACAGGGTGGCGTGAGTGGTGAAATAGAATAGTCATTGTCTGTTCTTTTGAGTTTTGATGTTTTTGCCTGACAAAGTGATGTTAGGATATATAAGTTATCCTGTATGAGCTTTTGTGCTGAATATGGCATGTGGCAGCAGTGTGTAGGAGGGAGGTTCCTAGGTGTTAGAAGTGTGCAGAAGAACATGAGACAAAGGAATGTGTAGCATTGGGGAAAGTAGTGGTACAGTATGTGTTAATTGTAGTGGTGCTCATGGGGCTGGGGATCAGAAATGTCAGGTGTGAGAGAGGCAGGTTGAGGATTCCAGGATAGTAGTGTCGAAGTTGTCATATGCTGAGGCAGTGAAGAAAGTAGAGGAAGAAGGGTCAAGGGGGAGTGATCCTGAGAGGAGTGGTGTGAGTAGTAGATCTGTACCAGTACAGAGGGATAGGCCAGCAACTGATACAGTAGAAGTCAGAAGTTTACATAAACCTTAGCCAGTTATATTTAAACTCAGTTTTTCACAATTCCTGATATTTAATCAGAGTAATAATTCCCTGTTTTAGGTCAGTTAGGACTACTGCTTTATTTTAAGAATGTGAAATGTCAGAATAATAGTAGAGAGAATTATTTATTTCAGCTTTTATTTGTTTCATCACATTCCCAGTGGGTCAGAAGTTTACATACACTCAATTAGTATTTGGTAGCATTGCCTTGAAATTGTTTAACTTGGGTCAAACGTTTCAGGTAGCCTTCCACAAGCTTCCCACAACAAGTTGGGTGAATTTTGGCCCATTCCTCCTGACAGAGCTGGTGTAACTGAGTCAGGTTTGTAGGCCTCCTTGCTCGCACATGCTTTTTCAGTTCTGCCCACAAATGTTCTATAGGATTGAGGTCAGGGCTTTGTGATGGCCACTCCAATACCTTGGCTTTGTTGTCCTTAAGCCATAACTTTGGAAGAATGCTTGGGGTCATTGTCCATTTGGAAGACCTATTTGCGACCAAGCTTTAACTTCCTGACTGATGTCTTGAGATGTTGATTCAATATATCCACATAATTTTTCGTCCTCATGATGCCATCTATTTTGTGAAGTGTACCAGTCCCTCCTGCAGCAAAGCACCTCCACAACATGATGCTGCCACCCCCGTGCTTCACGGTTGGGATGGTGTTCTTCAGCTTGCAAGCCACCCCATTTTTCCTCCAAATATAAAGATGGTCATTATGGCCAAACAGTTCTATTTTTGTTTCATCAGACCAGAGGACATTTCTCCAAAAAGCTGGATCTTTGTCCCCAGGTGCAGTTGCAAACCGTAGTCTGTCTTTTTTATGGTGGTTTTGGAAGTGGCTTATTCCTTGCTGAGCAGCCTTTCAGGATATGTCGATATAAGCCTTGTTTTACTGTGGATATAGATACTTTTGTAACTGTTTCCTCCAGCATCTTCTCAAGGTTCTTTGCTGTTGTTCTGGGATTGATTTGTGCTTTCGCACCAAAGTACGTTCATCTCGAGGAGACAGAACACGTCTCCTTCCTGAGCAGTATGACGGCTGCGTGGTCCCATGGTGTTTATACTTGCGTACTATTGTTTGTACAGATGAACGTGGTACCTTCTGGCATTTGTAAATTGCTCCCAACGATGAACCAGACTTGTGGAGGTCTACAATTTATTTTCTGAGGTCTTGGCTGATATCTTTTGATTTTCTCATGATGTCAAGCAAAGAGGCACTGAGTTTGAAGGTAGGCCTTGAAATACATCCATAGGTAAACCTCCAATTGACTCAAATGATGTCAATTAACCTATCAGAAGCTTCTAAAGCCATGACATAATTTTCTGTAATTTTCCAAGCTGTTTAAAGGCACAGTCAACTTAGTGTACGTAAACTCCTGACCCACTGGAATTGTGATATAATGATTTATAAGTTAAATAATCTGTCGATAAACAATTGTTGGAAAAATTACTTGTATCATGCACACAGTAGATGTCCTAACTGACTTGCCAAAACTATAGTTTGTTAACAATATATTTGTGGGGTGGTTGAAAAATTAGTTTTAATGACTCAAACGTAAGTATATATAAACTTCCGACTTCAACTGTAGATGTTTCAGTAAGATTGGATTTTTTTTGCATTTATAGCAATGGTTATCAACTGTACTGCAAGAATGGAATGTAGGTCGCTGAAAATGGAGGTTGTAGTGGCAGCTGCAGAGAGGTATTTGAGTGTGAGAGACTTGTCATCAGAGGAGATACAAGGTGTGTTAAGTGGTGGTGTCCAACCCTTTCAGGTTTTTGGCTTGAGGTAGGAATAAATAGATTTGAATGATGGAGTAGGGTGGTATTTGTGTGTGTGTGTGTGTGTGTGTGTGTGTGTGTGTGTGTGTGTGTGTGTGTGTGTGTGTGTGTGTGTGTGTGTGTGTGTGTGTGTGTGTGTGTGTGTGTGTGTGTGTGTGTGTAGCATATATTATTATTATTATTATTATTAGTAATGTTAGATGGTATGGTATTTGTTCATTTATTTTCAAGCAAAGTATAAGGGAGTTGTACTCCAGTCTAGTAGGTGGCGGTAATGCAACATGTATAGGATGCCAACCGCTGTTTAGCCTCATCAAAGAAGAAGATACCAAAGAAGCAGAACACTTCCTGGGCACGCGGCTATTATTATGCACGCTCCATGTGTTGAGAACCTTCAAATGGGTCTGCTGACGTGACGAGCCTCCACTACCCAACATTAGCTAATTGAAAAGGAACCTAACACGACTTGGAAAGGAATTGGTTGTCCTCTTTCTTAGGTTGGCTACCGTATTTTTCCAACCTGGATAGCTGAGTAGATAGCTAAACTAACAATCGCTATACTTGGTGCATTTAGACAGAAACATGGCTACGGTTTTAATCCCTGCAAACATTACCGCACTTTTGCTGGATATTGAAGGAACCACGACACCAATAACGTTTGTGAAGGTAGGACAACGAGCTGAGTTTAATATATGGCATTTGAGGTGTGTATTGTAGCTCGCAAGTTACATTCTTTGCTAGACCGATTGCTACCAAATGAGCAAAATGACGTTGGAAAATACGTCTTATCCAGACGTTGGAATTTGGTTAATTAGCCACAATTATCCTTGCTAGCTAGGTAGTTCGCTGGTGTAGTGTTAATTTCATCAACAACTACTCATCAACCCATTTTTCTTGACAAACTATTACTAATCACTTTTCATTTTATTTGACAACAAATGTGACGAGACAAATTCCATGTGACAGTAATGGACAATCAATTTGACATCAAGCTCCTTTTCATCTGTTTTGTCTGAATATTTCATGCAATCCTCTCATTGGCAGAATTTTAAAAATTCAGTTACGTGGTCTCCCAAACAGCTCCCAGGTGGTCACTTCAGTTACTCGTCAATCGTTTGAACTGATCTGAAGCCAAGACACTTGACTTGTAACTAAACTCAACTTAGAACCAATGTTTACACTCTCTCGCTCTTACTTTAACGTAGGCTATGTTGCATTCATCTGTGTGGCCGCAGTTGACAAAAGCGAGTTGCGGTTGCTTTTTTCCAATGGGGAAAAATGAATGATATTAGTAGTACAGTAATACTTCTGGCATGTTTGGAAAGCAAAAATTCTCCCATTTTCAAGGAAACCACTGTTATTTAACCCCTTGATGGTTATGATGGGGAGAAAATCAGTTGTAAATTGTGTAACCTGTAGGCTTTATACCCTACATGGTTAATTATGGCTGGCATTGGTTACAATCTGACACAATATCAATGTTGCCAGCTAAGGTATACAAGGGGATAGTAGCCTTGTCCATCTAGGCCTATCTGAATGTGCACATGATGGAGGTTAAGAGGTTGCCTAAATATTCATTATTTAACAGAAAAAAATGCACGGACTATAATGTGACCTAAAAATGTCTGACTAAAACTAGACTAAAATTGTCCAGAGGTTTAGTCGACTGAACTAAAACTAACGAAGGATGAAATTATCAAACGGTGACGTAAGACTAAAAGGTATTTTAAGATTAAATCTCAAATAGCTGCCAAAATGAACACCGTTAGCGTAGCTTGCTTTACATCGATTTGACAGTCAATAAAATAACATCAATGTATACAGCAGCCTCTGGCTAGTGCTCGTAAACCACAGGCAGGATTTGGTATGATTGCAGGCAGTCTGTTTACCTGTCTAGATGTGAAAGCGTGCCATGCGAGTGCACAGTTTAGGAATCGTTCAATTGGATTGGAGGGGTGGGGGTAGCATCCCCAACACTGGGCACGTGCTGCTAAAACGGGTACAGCAACGGGTTTGGTGATATCTCGTAAGCTATTGCTATGGATTGCCCTTCAGACCCAGCTTATTAATAGATCATTAAAGGTGTCTAAATTTGAGCTAAGTACAGTAGAGCACAGATTAATTCCTTACAGTAGAATATAGTACATTATACTGTATTTTACGATAGCTGCTCTACTGTATTGTACTGAACTATACTCAACTGTACTGTGCTCTACTGTACTGTGCACTCCAAACTTGTGAAAGATGGACGTCTATGATTTGGACCGGACCAAAGCTGAACCAATTAGACGTCCAAAAACGCATGTAGACATTGAAATCAAGGACATTGTGGACAAACCAAATTTCTATGTCTTTTCAACATCCATGAACAAGGGGAGTCGAATGGTGCACACTAGGTAATGAATGACAGCTAGCTAGCTATATGCTAATAGTGCTATTTTCTCCTGTAGGACATTTTATTCCCATACATCAAAGATCATCTTGAAGAGCATCTGTCTGCGCATTGGGAAGAAGATGAATGCAAACAAGATGTGCATCTCCTGAAGAAACAGGTAACTGGTTTTCTGAAAACCGTGGACAATGATGAGCAGTCAGCAGTGACTGCACACATCAGACAGAATATGCAACACCCATGCATACATTCTGGGTGAAAACATGTACCTTGTTCTTTGTTGAGCCTGTTAAACAATCATTATGTGGTATGCCTCAGATTAGTACATTAAATGAATCAGCAGTTCAGAATTGGGTGTCTACAGTGGGTTTGGCCCAAATATATAAACTCAGCAAAAAAGAAACGTCCTCACTGAGCACTGCGTTTATTTTCAGCAAACTTAACATGCGCAAATATTTGTATGAACATAAGATTCAACAACTGAAACAAACTGAACAAGTTCCACAGACGTGTGACTAACATAAATATATTAATGTGTCACTGAACAAAAGGGGGTCAAAAGTAACAGTCAGTATCTAGAATGTGGCCACCAGCTGCATTAAGTACTGCAGTGCATCTCTTCCTCATGGACTGCACCAGATTTGCCAGTTCTTTCTGTGAGATGTTACCCATTCTTCCACCAAGGCACCTGCAAGTTCCCGGACATTTCTGGGGGGAATGGCCCAAGCCTTCACCCTCCGATCCAACAGGTCCGAGACGTGCTCAATGAGATTGAGATCTGGTCTCTTCGCTGGTCATGGCAGAACACTAACATTCCTGTCTTGCAGGAAATCACGCACAGAACAAGCAGTATGGCTGGTGGCATTGTCATGCTGGAGGGTCATGTCAGGATGAGCCTGCAGGAAGGGTACCACATGAGGGAAGAGTGTCTTCCCTGTAACGCACAGCATTGAAATTGCCTGCAATGACAACCAGCTCAGTCCGATGATGCTGTGACACACCACCCCAGACCATAGATCTGACTAGATCGGTCATTTGACGGACCAGAACGGGGGGGGTGTTGAGGAACACTGACATAATTCATGGAAAGCGATCTACATCCGAGAAACACTTGACTACAGTAAATTCTGTAACATTGGGTTCTTCAATAAGGGATGCAGCCAGGTGGTCTGTGACTGGAGCTAATGACTTCTCCTCCAATGAGCTTATTGATTTGCAGAATGCAGAACAGTGAGAAGTTCTCATAATAGCGTGGCGGCTACCATATCTAATTTACTGGAATTAACAGTTTTGTCGGCCAAGAGCGGTCTGTCTTCAACGTTGGATAACCCCAAGAGTTGTTGATGGTTAATTCAAACCCTGCTCCCTAATGAACATGACCCTGATTAATCCTTGACCCTGTGCTGACCCTTTCATCATGTTAGGTTGAGGAGGACCTGCGTCTGAACCGAGCATGTGCGCAGCACGCCCTGGACCAGTCTGGGCACACGGACGAGGAGAAAGCCATCGGAGAGGTGGTGGACAACGTGCTGTGGCAGATGGCTTCGGACAGGAAGACCACGGCCCTGAAACAGCTGCAGGGACACATGTGGAGGGTGGCCTACGCTGCTGGGAGAATCAAAGGCGAGTAAGTAGCCAGAAGTTTTCCTTCTATTGCACTGAGGGTACTGTATGAGGGATGAATCCTAAATCGATTTTAGTGAAAATATCCCATAGATATAATTTCGTGGTTAACATAAGACAGAGCTGCAGTTCCTGCCAAATACAGTGCCTTCGGAAAGTATTCAGACCCCTTGACTTTTTCCACATTTTGTAACGTCACAACCTTATTCTAAAATTGATTAAATCGTTTTCCCCCTCATCAATCGACACACAGTACCCCACAATGACAGAGCAAAAACAGGTTTTTAGAAGTTTTTGCTAATTTATCAACAAACAAAATACGGAAATATCACATTTACATTTACTCAGTACTTTGTTGAAGCACCTTTGGCAGCGATTACAGTATGACGCTACAAGCTTGGCACACCTGTATTTGGTGAGTTTCTCTGGGCCACTCTTCAGCAGCAAACTGCTATAATTCTTTAGTGTTTGAGGGGTTCCCTCGACCAACTGCTGTTTTCAGATCTCACCATAGGTTTTGGATGGGATTTACATCTCTTCGCTGGCCACTCCAGAACAGTTCAGCGTTTTTTTTCTTGAATTATTACTTGGTGCTTTTTGATGAACCACAGACTTCAATGGAGACCCAGTTTTGCACACTGTGTTGAACATTAGACTCCAACACCTGATAATCTGCTGATTTCATGATGCATTGTGCACGTTCAAGGCCCCCAGTACCAGAGGCAGCCAAGCAAGAGATTCCCTAAAAACACGCCACTTTGATACAGCTATGACCGGAAGTGACTTACGCAGCAGTTTAACCTGCTATGAAAAGCTTCTTCCGGTTGTCGTTGTATCGAAGTGGTTATGTTTTTAGGGAGTCCCAGCAAGCAACCCCACCGCATTATCAAACCTCTCCCATGTTTGATTGTATGTTATTTTCATTGAACTCTTCCTTAGGTCATCATTGATCTGTATAGCCAAAGATCTCTAATACTGTTTCAATGATCCACAGAACAGTTTCCTAGGATTTGGGCTTGTTTAGTTGGGTTTTTGAGAAGTTCAATTGGGCTTTCTTGTCTCCTTCAGCAGTGGGTTCTTCGTATGTTTACCAATGACCAAAGGAAGCATTCAAAGAAAAGAACACCCTCCCTACAATCAAACATGGGTGAGGTTTGATAATGCTGTGGGGTTGCTTTTCTGCTGAAGAGTGCCAAGTTACCTGTTTTTAGAGGTGCAGCTAGCTCATTGGATTTGTCGGCAGTTATCTTGGCCAAAGGCTGTGCAACTAAGTACTACCTCCGGAGTGTCAATCATTTTGTCCATGCCACTTTTTTATTTTGTATTTTTTTAATTGATTTTTTTACTAACACAAATTGTAATTAGTTTTGCAATGTTGAAATTCCAATAACAAGGTGTGGAGACCCAAAGGTATATTCCTTTTTATATATATATATATATATATATATATATATTTTATTAAAAAAAGAAGACATTGGCAATAATACATCCCTCACCCACCCCACCAAGGCATCATACGAAAAAACAATGGCAATAAGTAATAACCATAATAGTAATGGAGGGGCAATAAGTAATAACCATAATAGTAATGGAGGGGCAATAAGTAATAACCATAATAGTAATGGAGGGGCAATAAGTAATAACCATAATAGTAATGGAGGGGCAATTACAACACTGTTGACATTTTAAGAATGCATTAGAGAATGTTGTTCTCTTTTAGCAGCTCTTACCATATTTGGCCTAGGACAGCATCCCCCAATCTCGGTCCCGGGGACCCGGAGGGGTGCAAGAAACAGGTAACTGCCCCAGTATCCAACACACCGACTCCAATCAGAGGCTAATATGTTGGTAAGTTAAATCGGGTGTGTCGGCGCTAGGGCAAAAGCAAAGATGTACATCCCCCGAGTTCCCAGAACCGGGGGAAGCCAACTTCCAATTCAATCGGATTCAGATTTGTTTGTTTAAAAGTTACGTGCAATGCTTGCAGTAGCCCGAGACTACCGCGCAGAAATATCAGCCCGCAGAGAGAAGCATGAGATTGAACTTCACTCAACTTTCTAGAGCAGTGGTCACCAACCAGTCGATCACAATCGACTGATCTCCAAGACATTCCTAGTCAATCGCCAAACGTTTCTGTGAAAGACCTAACGATAAAGCCTTGTTCCTTTATTAGATTTTTGTGTCTCGGGCTGTTGGCGGTAGGTGCACCGGATTTCAGCTGCCCTGCTTGCTGGGTAGGTGAATGGTTGCAATTTTGAACCATTTCATGTGTCCGAAGGTACAAACTCTGCCTTCCCGGCTGGCCCAGAGAGCAAATCAAGTGCACTATAGGCCTAACGCTGGCCAAACGGATGGCTCAGATTACCATGTCTGCTGTAAGGTAGCAGGCATAAAAGAAAGCTACAGAAAAGTTGCTACTGTGAGATTTCAAAATGTTTAAAACCATGACTAAAGAGAGACTGTCAACAAATAGAGCAAAGAGCTGCTGTTTTTATGAGTGCGTTCATGTTTAAGTTCTTACTCAGCACTGTCAACACTTTGTATTCAACACTTTTATAAGCCATAAATCCCATTTCCATTCAGCACTGCAGCAGGAATGAGTAGGAAAATGTATCTATAGGCTTGTGTTATTAGCGGCTTGGGTCTCTTTTTAATATTGAGGAATATTGTATTCTCTGTTCATAGGAGTAACAACATGAATTTGTGCATGAGGCAGAAATAATGCGGTGCGACTCGAGTTCCACCATCATCTGGAAGACTGTGTCCCTTTTTATGGTAAGGGAGAACGGAGATATGTTGAGGTGAATCCTCAGTCTAATGCTCTCTCCCTCCACTGACTGACCATTAGATACAGGCCCCATCAGCCCAATAGTTTAAAAAAAAAAAAAAAAAAGAAGCAAATTATTTAAATGTGAAGCACAGCTGAGTGAACATACAAGTAATACAACAACCAATCTATTACTGGTGTGATCATATAGCCTAAAAATGACCTGACCAACAATGCATTGGCAGGGCAATTCAAGCAAAGCCAATATGCGGTGATAATGTATTGGGCCTATAGCTTACTATACAAACCTCATTGCCACAGTTCTGTTTTTAATTAGTTAATGTTGCATAGGGTTATGTTTAAAAAATATATATATATATATATATATATATATATATATATATATATATAAAAATGTGAGTGGTAGATCTTGGCTTGTACTTTGACTCAAATGTTGGTGACCACTGTTCTAGAGTTTTCCCTGTTAACACTATATCAATGTTTCCCTTTACTGTGGCAATTGTGATTAAATCAACGCAATATTAGCCACTTTCAATGCAACATACCAAAACAAATTTTGTTAGAGGCAGAACGCATCAGAGTAGGATTCTATTGCATTGACACGCACGACTCCACCCATACTCTAGTGTACACAGACTGGTGCGGCATAAACAATCTGAGCTGCAGTAGGCCTTTATGCAAGTAGAACATATGGATCTGTGCCATTTACTTTGAACTGGACTGTGTTTACAGCATGAGCGGTCATGAGTAGATGAGCTTGTTTTGAGATTTAAAGCGAGAGCTGCATGTAGCCACGTGTGCACATTCAAATCAAATCAAATCATCCAACACACCGACTCCAATCATTCTGTTCAAATCCTTTGCTAGTTAGTGAGTTATTAGCCCAGTTAGATGGTTTGTAGTCTAATGGAGTGATTGCTTCTTACAAGGGCACAAAACGTATACATTTCTAGTGAGTCAGGTAAAGAGATTTTGAAACCGGCTTGAATAAGCTAAGTAGAGGCAGAGGGTAGCATCATTTGTCTGATTCTCTGTTATAATGGTATGGGAATAATGCATTTTATTTTGTAAAGTGTTTTCTTGCATCAAGCACAACATTTTCAGTCACATCCTTGTCTGAAGGACAAGTGGATAAACAGGTTAATGTCAAGCCCTGCATGTTTATTTTCAAGAGTCTCATGGAATGTAGGCCTACATTGAACACCACATATTGGCTGCATGATATAACAGATATTTCCATGTTAAAATGTTATGGGATGCATTTTCTCCATAGTTTTTGATGGTAGGCCTACATTATAATCAAGTAGCCTACATGGACACTGTTAAAACTAACGTAAAGCAGGACAGCCTCAGTGGTCACATGTACAGGGTTGCAGGTGTGATTGCAGGGTGCAGTGAAAATCTAAGCCTCTGAGCTCCAACATTTTATTGTATTTTTTTATTTCACCTTTATTTAACCAGGTAGGCTAGGTAAGAACAAGTTCTCATTTGCAACTGCGACCTGGCCAAGAAAGCAAAACAGTGTGACACAGACAACACGAGTTACACATGGAGTAAATGATAAACAAGCCAATAACACAATAAACAAGTCAATGA
Organism: Oncorhynchus keta; assembly: GCF_023373465.1. Lineage (NCBI taxonomy): Eukaryota > Metazoa > Chordata > Actinopteri > Salmoniformes > Salmonidae > Oncorhynchus > Oncorhynchus keta. The sequence continues at coordinate 40,805,465 of NC_068429.1, forward strand.
CACAGTAGAAAAAATAAGTCTGTTGGCCGGGCTTGGAGTAGCCAGGAGGAAGGCATGGCCAGCCGTTGAGAAATGCTTATTGAAATGTTCGATTATCATGGATTTATCAGTGGTGACCGTGTTACCTAGCCTCAGTGCAGTGGGAAGCTGGGAGGTGCTGCTCTTGTTCTCCATGGACTTTAGTGTCCCAAAACCTTTTGGAGTTAGAGCTACAGGATGTGAATTTCTGCTTGAAAAAGCTAGCCTTGGCTTTCCCAACTGACTGCGTGTATTGGTTCCTGACTTCCCTGAACAGTTGCATATCGTGGGGACTATTCAATGCTATTGCAATCCGCCACATGATGTTTTTGTCCTAGTCGAGGGCAGTCAGGTCTGGAGTGAACCACGGGCTATATCTGTTCTTAGTTCTGCATTTTTTTTGAACGGGGCGGAAGGTGAGGAAATTCCTCACCATCACAAACACTTGGTTTAAATTTGGATAGATTCTTGCCAGCCTGTCATTTGAGTAATGGAAATGGTGCAACACTTTTTGATCTGAATGAGCCCATACTTTTGTGTAAAATTGTGTGGATACGCTCTATACTACGTTGCCATATGTCTTTGGTTTATTTTCCAGTTCAACTTATTTTAGAAGAAATGGGAAATGATTTAAGGGATGGACAAGGGTGCCAATATATTTGGCCACAACTGTATCTGTGCACAGATTGAGAGATTTTTTTTTTTTTCCCTGCAGGAATGGAGATCCTATAGGTTGTGTTTAGTCTTATGTAGTGGTATTAATGCTATTTGTTTCTAAACTGCCTGTGAGAGGATCAAGTCCTATTGTACTACTGCATTTCTTCCAAATGTCACCTTCAAACCGTCATTGTCTGGAGTCCTGTTGACTCATCCAGACAGTATTACTAATATATATGTATGTGTGTGTGTGTGAACCAGGCTGTACCAGGATGTGGTTCCATCCATCAGGAGGTGGAGACGGCAGGGCCTGAAGGTCTATATCTACTCATCTGGCAGCGTGGAAGCCCAGAAACTACTGTTTGGATACTCCGTAGAGGGAGATGTCCTAGATGTAAGGAACTCTTCTCTTTTATAAACTTTTTAGAACGCACACTAATCTCTCTGGTTCATTGTAATTAGGGGTGTGAATATTTAAATGCAGATGGGATTGTTAACGTTTAGAAAAAGTAAATCGATAAACAATGGGTGGGGGGGGGTCTCACAATGAAAATCACAGTGCAGTTTCTGTGTTATAGCCTAACTAGACAATAGTCAGGCTATAATGCCAAGTTGTGTAATTTGAAGGAATTTTGTAGTCCTAGTCCTGGAATTTTGTAGTCCTAGTCCCAGTTTACTTCAGATTCTTTATCCTTTCAGCTATTTGATGGCCACTTCGACACCAACATAGGCGCCAAAGTAGAAAGTAAAAGCTATGAGAGAATTGCGGAGAGAATGGGCTGCCTGTCTGAGGAAATCATGTTCCTGACAGATATCACACGGGGTAAGTGTTGTAGCAGGCAAATGAGTTCAACGGTGAATGCTCTTTACATATTGTTTGGGCCAGAGCCTTTCTACCTAGCTGGATCAGCCTCCGAAGCTTTGCCAACCTTAGCTATGACTGAATTCCACAGTGGAATTTCCCACTTGCTTGTCAAGGGGTTTGTCCTAAACTACAACAACCCAGCCTGCATTAGACAAGTACATATGCTGCTTATAGAATATCAAATGGGCATATTTTAACTTGTATTTATTTTCCTGTTTTATGGACACGCATGTTCTCAATAACCTACTGGGTAACATGAAGGAAGATAACTGAAGCCATGTAGCTATCCCTGCTTTAGAGCAGAATAGCACTTGGAAAGTCTGTTCTATCAGCGTTAAATCAGTATAGTGTTAGAGCTATATGCTGTACTGCATCAGAGTGCGAGCCTCCCCCTGAGGTATGGCAACTACCGTACATGTCTCGGATTGCGCGGGACAATCCAGCAGTTTGGCCCTTTGTCCCCCATCCCGCAACTATACTGTTTATGTCCTGCATTTTATCAACAAATTCAAACAAATTTCAATGTATTATTTTACTTTTGTCCCATTTTTCATTCGAACCGGTCTCTTGCAGTTAGGCTTATGGAAAGATGTAGGCCTATATCATTAGGATTTGATTAAGGGGTGTTGAACACTTCTCCAATCGTTGCTGAGATCTGATATTCTGTGCAAGACGAGACACAGGCTAATGTCAACCAATTACATTTCTCAAATCCTTTCGGGCTAAATTCCAGCTGAACTCAGAGGACAGTTAGGCCTAACTACTTACAAAAAGCTGATGAAGAGTAAGTCCATAGCCGTATTAGACTGAAAGATGGGCTATAGGATGATTGTCAAACTTGAGGCTCTCTATGCTCATTAGTTGCTCATTCATCATATTTTCTACTACTTCACTCAATCCCGTTATACATTCCCTAAGACCAACCAGAAATGTTTCCTTGGCCACACACCCAGATTTTCATAAAACCAGCCACATGTGGTGTCTTTTTCTTTTTGTTGGTTTTTTGCATCACCAAAAGAGTAGGCTAGGTGAGCTTCAGTTGGCTCATTCAGTGCAGCGGGAGAAGGGGTGTAGTGCTGCAGGAGCAGTGCCACTTCTTACAGTGGTGCTCATCTAGTAAAGTTGGATCAAAGCTGAATCCATGTCTCGGAAGATCACACGGTTGAATTAGTATTCTATATAACCAAATATAATAGCATAGTATAACGTTACTGTTACTAATTTCTTGAGATTTTAAAATGGTTAACTGAATAGTATATTTATAAAAAATCAAATGCAATCAAAACTCCACAGCGTGCGCCACGAGGCAGAATGGGATTTTGATTGAAGAAAAAAAAAATTAAGGCTATATAGTTTAACACCATCTTTTCGCATTTTCTCATAAAACAGTAATTCAAGAAGATCTAAATTAATGGCATGCAGTTTGGACATTTCACCATAAAATGTGAAGAATTGTCCATATTAGGTAGCCTGACTTGGTGTTTTGAGGGTATTACAAATACTAATTTCATCCTACCCTGAGGGGAAGCGGATGCCATCGCATGGAGAGCCACACGGCTGCCTCAGGCTGGCCCCACAATCACCTTTAATGTTCTACCTTCCTTTGTTGTGTAGGTTGTTAGCTAAGCTTACAACAAAGGGTTAGTGCCTCTTGTTACACCGTCACTGGGACTTGGGTGAGCCTGCTGTCCTGGGATCCTAGTGTGACTCAGTGAGCATGATCGAGAGGAGGATATTTGTGTTCTTGTTCTTCCCTGCAGAGGCCAAGGCAGCGGAGGATGCGGGTGTGAACGTGGCGGTGGTGGTGCGGCCGGGGAACATGGAGCTGACGGAGGAGGAGAGGTCACACTATAACCTCATTACAACTTTCAGCCAACTGGAAGTGACGGGTGGCGTTTAACACTGGAGGGGAGGGGAGAGATGCTGCCGTTCGAATTCTGCCCTTTTCCTCCTCAGTGTGCACTCATTGACTCCCCCCTTGTGGATGGAAAGGTACTGGATAAGTGTACGCATGGGAGGTTTTGCCAAATATATCTAAAACCTTTTTGTTTTTAAATACATGAGGGGGAGTAATGAGTTTACACTTGGGAGAGAATCGGAACACAGCTAAAGAGAGGGAGAACACTTATTCACTAGCCCCGTTCAATCATGTTCCCTAGCCTCTTCCCCTAGCACCTACTGCCCCTTGGATCTTATCAAAGGACTGGAATGGTAAAAGCAAAGTGATTGACGCTCCTTTTTAAGCCTATTGGAGAGCCAGGTGGAGCTATTGCTTTCCCCTATCTGGTCCTTACAGACTGAAGGGGAGTGGGCTATGGTAAGAAGCTACTAACCGAAATTGAACCGGGCCACTCTCATAAGAACTGTTTGTCCAAGGGGAGGGGAATGGGAGGGTCGGCCATTGATCCAAGGATTTTGGGAGTGCACTAAAAGGGGAGCCTGGGTGCCAGTCTGTTTCTGCTCTAGCCAACATGTCGTTGTCTTAGCCAGGTAACAGTGTAGCGTTGTTGAACACAGAAACAGTCGGGTATCTAGGCTACACCCAGGGTACCAAGAGTCGTACCAGTCTGCAGACTGCACATTCTAAGGGACCTCCCAGGGTTTCTTTCACCTTTTTTAAGCATTTTAAATAAAAAACATATTTAAGTTGATCACTTTATTTGTATTTAACTAATGTGGTTCAAAATCTGTGTTTGTTTCCATTGTGAGTCACATTTCGAGTATAGCCCAATCCTGTACAGTACATTAATCAGAATGCAAAGACAGGTTTTATAGTGTAAAATCATTTTAATGTTCTAACAAACAGCAGTATAAAACTGAGATGCATGTGTCGGTTATGCTCGAATGACAGCCAATTGTTGCACTAAATCACAAGCAGTGGGAGAGAACACTGAAAAGGATTCCCGTGACTTGTTTAATGGGAGCAACAGGGATATGGTTCAGAATGGCATCATTGTACCTGGGCGATGACTTAAAGTAATACCGCTGTACTGATCTTCAGAGGCTGAGACTTCCTCACAAACGGTCTGTCTGAATATGGAGGTAGACAGGAAAGCGAGCGAACACAGCAGAAAACCTCATGCCGGTAGAGGAAGTTGGGTATAATCCAAACTGGGAGAGGGTGATTGGACTCCCACATTTTGAGAACTTAGCTACAGTGCTGATTTTGCAGGTTTTCCTACTTACAAAGCATGTAGAGGTCTGTAATTGTTATCATAGGTACATTTCAACTGTGAGAGATGGAATCTAAAACAAAAATCCAGAAAATCACATTGTATGATTTTTAAGTAATTAATTCGCATTTTATTGCGTCTCTCACAGTTGAAGTGTGCCTATGATAAAAATTACAGACCTCTACATGCTTTGTAAGTAGGAAACACTGCCGATTTTGCAGGTTATCAAATACTTGTTCTCCCCACTATACATTCATCTGAAAGCCAGTGAGGCGTGGTGTCACTATTAATCTTGAGACCTGAGTTCTCCAACAACTCACAGCTACATGATAAACATCATGTTCATGTCTTCAATAAAATCGTTTAGCATATTTTAGTGAACACCCCTGCTGATGAGATGACAAAGGTTGCTTATGGAAAGAGTGTTGCTTTTGAAAGATCACCTCGACATACAGTAGTCAAGTCAGACATGCTGTAGTGGTTGACTAACTTTTCAGTAAATGACACCCACTGGAGCCCTTGACCTCCTAAAGACTTCATGTTCATTTGTTAATTCTCCCCCCCCTCCTCCGACACAACCACAGGCAACTTAACTGTTTTGTAGCACTCCAAAGCTATAGCTGGTCCGACTGGTACTCGGACACCTCTGAGAAAGTTGCTGACAGGCTAAGAGGCGGATCGCGGTTGTCGGTGCAGACGATCTCAAAGTGGCAGTGTCTGAACTCGATGGCGAAGGTTGCGAGGAAGCTCAGAAAGAACATGACCAGCGCCCACTGCGCTCGCGCCGCATGCATGTGAAGATGCTGCGCAATCAGGGCAAAGTCTGAACCGGGGGAGTTAAGGATCAAACGAACACTACACAAAACATAAAATGCCTAATTCCTTGCTTCCTTCGAGGTAAACACTGATCGAACTGTTGAATAAGTGAAAGCAAGGTTTCCATCTCACATACCCATAATATTACACTGTTGTAATTCACTTTGTAAAAGCGTCGAGGGTGAGTCCCTGGTGCAAGCCAAAGCCAGAGGAAGGATACAGAAAAGCATGCAGGCGGTAAGGGTCCCAGACAGCACGAAGCGAGGGATGCCTGCCCTCCGACCCTCGTTCCTAAGGTTGACTTTCAGGGTGATGACAGATTGAACCCAGCAGAACAACGTTCCCAGGCCAAACGTCATGTATGTCCCAATGTTGTGGAGCTCCTTGTCATTTGACAACTAGACCAGACACAAAGACATGGCTCTTATCTGTTTCATGTTTACTGTGACCCTACAACCTCTGGCAAACATCTGATTGTCACTGCAAACCAGGTTGAGGTTTTTTGGCTATTTTATCAGTGGTTCCCAAATGTCTTGGGTCTGGGCAGTAGGGGCTAGGAGTTATCAGACTCCTATGAAGTAGGCCAGTGACTTGTCTAGGACAGGGTCAGTGACTCCTACCTGGAAGTTTCCTACCAGTGTCATGCCGAAGCAGGCCAGGGATAGGGCCACCAGACTGCTGATGTTGAGCCAGGGTTTGTGGACCTGGGGCTTCAGCTGCAGATATCTGAGGACACCAATGATGAACCCTGAAAGGAGAAAGCTCATAAGGGATCTATCTCTGGTCTGGTGGTCTCTAACCATTTCATTCCTGGGCCTGGGGACCCACGGGATGTGCAGGCTTTTGTTCCAACTCAATACTAACATCCTCAACAACTGTTTTGTAATGAGCACTACATGGTCTGCCATTGGAACTGACTAAATGCATGCCAAGCAATATCAAATCAAATTGATTTATATAGCCCTTCATACATCAGCTGATATCTCAAAGTGCTGTACAGAAACCCAGCCTAAAACCCCAAACAGCAAGCAATGCCGGTGTAGAAGCAATAGACAGCACTTCCCCATTTTATAATGTGCATCCCCTTGTTTCTATTAGTGTGTCTATCCTGTCATTTGTTTTTGATTCAGTGGTCAATGTTGACTACGTTTCCATGTTCATACAGGGCCAAACAGAAGAACATGCGTCAGTCTTACCTACGAAGGCAGCTAGGTTCATGACCTGGCTAAATACACAGCTGGCCGGGGGAGCATTGCCTGCAAAGCTGAGAGAGAGGGGGAAGATGGAGGGACTGAGAAAGATATAATTGTATTGACAGGAATCACCAAACCGAGGTAAAGATTAGTACTAGTATAGGGTGTGTACTGTACCTTATATATGGAGGGGATTTAGGGCCAGATCGGCTGTGAAAAATGACATGTAAATATTTAGAAACTGGTGCGTGGTCATAATAACTGGAATAACATATTGCTACGTTATAAACAATCCTTACTTGTATTCTGAACTCAGGGGTGTTATCTTCTCATCTTCAACAGCTATGAAATACCTGCAACCAATGAGAACCATTTTTGTTAATGTCACATACACACACAGCTGTAAAGCCAAATGGCGTGTGAGATAGCAAAAACATCGTGTTTTTAAAAATGTGTACTTACACAACCCAGAGTCCAGCAGCTGTGAAAAGAGAGTACATGGCAGGGAGAAATGTCCAGGGACTGCACTTCCTCATGGCGTCTCCTGTATACAAAGACCGTTTCAAACATCTCCACTGTCTGTCAACAGTAAGACAGGAAATTAAGGAGGTAGAACTGTTTTAGGACCAACTGAGGCAAATAGGGTAGAACCTATCCCTGAGTTGTTTGGTGTGTGTTTGAGGGAATTACTGTAACTCAAAATAGAAGCACAGGAATGCTGTTCAGAAGCCACACTTCTGAATAGTGAGACCAAGATAAAGTCAGATATACAAAAGAAAAACACAATGATGCGTTGTTCCCTGAATTGTACAATGTAAAAGACTGCAGTCACCTCTTCCGGAGTAATGTTAGTTAGGTTTCCATTGAGGAGGACTGAACTGCTAGGGCTAGTAGCCTACTCCAATAGCCTGCTAGCTGCTTCAATAATTAGTTCTCGTAAGGCAGTCATACATAATTGCACTTATAATAACCTTGAATTAACTGACATACAGATTGGTGCTAAAAGGTGAATGTTTTTGTCTCGGGCATAGCCTTGAATAAAAACGACGTAGCTAACATGCAACGCTTTCCATTCTATTGCTGGCGTGCTGGGAATTGGAATTTAACACCCTGTCAATATGCTGTTATGTCACGTCTGACATGACGTTTCCACAACAGAGACAACTTCACATGTAGGTGAGTGACAACAGTTCAATTTCCCAGACGAGTGTTTTCTTTTGTGGTTCCCCACAATTTATAAAATGGAGGATACCTTCAGTAACTGGCTTCACCAATCCCAATATGATTAGGGTCTCTGTTTAATCGTCAGCCACAAACATGAAATACCTCGTTGTCAGCCGGCGCCTGTTGGATTTATATGATGTCTTCTCATTTCATATTTGACTGAAACACGCAGTTTTTGTTATCAGTCATAGTCCCCAGTGAGAGAAATTCCGTTGAAAAGACGTATTTTCCAGATGTAGAAATAAGTTTCATTTTTGGTTCTGAAAGAAAGTTGAAAAGAGGTCTGTCTACCGTATATGGATGCACTGACTGTAAGTCGTTGTGGATAAGAGCGTCTGCTGAATGTCCAACATATAAATGTTAAAACAAATACTTACAACGCATGCTGGGTATTATTCCAATGAGCTCCGCACCCAAACAAGTACACATTTGGCCAGACCAGACCAAATCTGAACGAATTATAGGTCTAGGCTAAATTTCACAATTTATAACAGCACGCTACAGTTCGACACAGTTAAGTAGAGTTTAGAGTACGGTAAAGTTTAATTCATTAGAATACAGTACAGTTTAGTAGAGCAGAGTACATTAGTGTAAAATACAGAACATTATACTGTACTATACATTTCTTTATTCTACTGTATGTACTATACTCTACTTTTCATAACTATAATGTACTGTGATGTCCAAATTTATGAAAAACAGATGTCTGTGATTGGACCAAATCTGAATCAATTATAGACGTCTATGTTTGTGCCAAATACAAATCGGTCCGGACCGGATGACTATGGACGTTGAAACCGGACCAAATCTGAACCAAACATAGACATCTATGATTGGTTAAAAAAATGTAAATCAAAATTAGTGGACGTTACAATCAAGGCCAATCTGGACGCCACCAAGACAAAACGTTGGCGTCGGATAAACATGTGCTAGAGAGCACTAAATCCAAAGATAGTGAGATAGAAAGTGCAGTCCCCAACATGCATCAGGTCATAGGTGATCCTCTCTCTGTTATATCAGCCCATTATCTGCTTCAAAATGTCATCCCATCATGTTTTTGCAAAAAGTTAGGCCTCAACCAATTGATGCCTATGTCAACTGGTTATACTCCCAGCAGGCTTTGTGGTGCCAATGGGAAAATATGAGCTGTCAACCAACTGATGCTTATGTAAATACATTGCAGTCAATGGGAAAATAAAACATTAACCAACTGACTCTTCTGTCAATACATTGCATTCAATGAGAAAAGATGAGTGTCACAATGTTGATGCTTATGTCAATACATCACAGTCAATAGGAAAAAATGTCTCTCAACCAATTGATGCTTATGTTAATCACAGGAGGCTGCTGAGGGGTGAATGGCTCATAGCAATGTCCGGAACGAAGCAAATGGAATGGCATCAAACACCTGGAAATCATGTGTTTGACACCATTCCACTGATTCTGCTCCAGCCATTACCACAATCCCGTCCTCCCCAATTAAATTGCCACAAACATCCTGTGATGTCAATACATTTCATTCAATGGGAAAAGATGTGTGTCACAGGATAGACGCTTATGTCAATACATTTAGAGTAGTACTGAGCGATTAGTGCTTTTTGATTTCGGTTTGATTAATTAAAAAAGAAACATTAAATGCATTATGTGGGTTGAATGCTGTAACACAGAATAAAACAATTAATAAAAATCCCATGATGGCAGTGACTGCCCATTACCGCATTGCCATCATTTATTCACATTACTTTACTTTAAAATATTTCAGTTGTTGTGCAAGTCATCATCTCATTTCTATAGACCTGCTGCCTATGCTGTCTGACAAAATCACTATTTTAGTAGTTCTTCAAAGTAAATAATGTATTCTTTTATGACTGCTGAACACCAACTATCAATCACTTCATGTATTTTCAGGTAGAGATGCCTCCCGAAGCAACTGCTCTCTATCCCTCTCGATCGTGCGTCTTCTGTCTCTTCTTTCCCTTTCCGGTGTGCCGCACACAGACCGGCGCCTAATGGATTATGGTCATTATAGTTAATTACCATGTTTTCTGCACTAAACTATGTATAAATTTGGCCTGTAGGAAAATACAACTCCCTACTACATCGCACAGTTCGGACTTGTTCTGATTTATCTCTGGAAAAAACTGAGCTGGTCACAGGGGGAAAAATGAACAACATGGAATTAAAATAATTGAACCGATGTCGGTCAATTAGTTGCTTAAAAACTGAAAAAATAACCTACATTTTGGTTAATCGCTCAGCAATAATTTGCATTCAATGGGAAAATAAGAGTGTCACAAGGTTGACGCTTATCTCAGTACATTTCATTAGATGGGAAAATAAGCATCAACCTTGTGACACTTATCTCAGTACATTGCATTCAATGGGAAAATAAGTGTCACAAGGTTGACGCTTTTCTCAGTACATTTCATTAGATGGGAAAATAAGAGTGTCACAAGGTTGACGCTTATCTCAGTACATTGCATTCAATGGGAAAATAAGAGTGTCACAAGGTTGATGCTTATCTCAGTACATTGCATTCAATGGGAAAATAAGAGTGTCACAAGGTTGATGCTTATCTCAGTACATTGCATTCAATGGGAAAATAAGAGTGTCACAAGGTTGATGCTTATCTCAGTACATTGCATTCAATGGGAAAATAAGCGTCAACCTTGTGACACTTATCTCAGTACATTGCATTCAATGGGAAAATAAGTGTCAAGGTTGATGCTTTTCTCAGTACATTGCATTCAATGGGAAAATAAGAGTGTCACAAGGTTGACGCTTATCTCAGTACATTTCATTAGATGGGAAAATAAGCATCAACCTTGTGACACTTATCTCAGTACATTGCATTCAATGGGAAAATAAGTGTCACAAGGTTGACGCTTTTCTCAGTACATTTCATTAGATGGGAAAATAAGAGTGTCACAAGGTTGACGCTTATCTCAGTACATTGCATTCAATGGGAAAATAAGAGTGTCACAAGGTTGATGCTTATCTCAGTACATTGCATTCAATGGGAAAATAAGAGTGTCACAAGGTTGATGCTTATCTCAGTACATTGCATTCAATGGGAAAATAAGAGTGTCACAAGGTTGATGCTTATCTCAGTACATTGCATTCAATGGGAAAATAAGCGTCAACCTTGTGACACTTATCTCAGTACATTGCATTCAATGGGAAAATAAGTGTCAAGGTTGATGCTTTTCTCAGTACATTGCATTCAATGGGAAAATAAGAGTGTCACAAGGTCGACGCTTATCTCAGTACATTGCATCCTTAGTTCATTCAGTTGTACAAATCTCCAGGTGGTGGGAACGGGCCATCTCCAGATTGTCGGGAATGTTGATTTATGCTGACTGGCCTTGACTTCGTGCTGATAACGCGAGGGCTCAAGAGCTAGAGGGGCCCTCTGTTTGTGAAATGGAACGTTTGGAAAACGCTGACGTCATTTTCAGTTTATAACCTGTGGAAATGTGTGTAAGCATTCAGTACTCTCTTGTAATAAACGCTGTTACTTTTGGCTTTTAAGACTGGTCTCAATCTACTTCATGCATAATTAATGAACTTACAATTCATTAATGAATTAGAAATGAGTGCGAATTGGTTTTGGCAATAAAACATAAAGGAATTTAGAATTCCTCTATCACAGTACATTGCATTCAATGGGAAAAGATGAGCGTCAACCAATTGATGGTTATGTCAATACACACACCCGTACATACACTCGATCCATCTCCTTCTCTTTGCCTCCCTCCATCTCTTTCTCTCTACCTCTTTATCCCCCTCCGCTTCTCTCCCTTCCCCTTCTTACACCCCCTCCACCCTCTCCCCCTTTCTCTCTTTCGCCATCCTCCTCTCTCTTTTATCTCTCTCTTTCTCCCTTCTCTCCCCTACCTCCCTCTCCCCTCCCTTCCTCTCATCTCTCTCCCTCCCCTCTCCCACCTCTGTCTTTTGACTCTCTCCCCTCCCTTCTTTCTCTTCCCCCCTCCCTCCTTCACCCTCTCCCTTTCTCCCCCTACTCCCCCCTCCATTCTCTCTCCTTCTTTCCCATCTTCTCATCTCTCTTTCCCTCTCCCTCCTCTCTCCCACCTCCACAGACAGGATATTTGACACATAAATATGCATCAAGGGTATTCAATGCACAAGTCAATACATTGCATTCCAGTCAAAAAAGTTGGGTGATACAGCTGCAATGGATAAATTGGTGAAAAACTCAGACAGGCAGGCAGACTGACAGAAGACAGGCAGACGCAGGTAGGCAGACAGACAGACAGACGGACAGATCAACCGACCAACAGGCAGACAAAGACAGATAGACAGGCAGACAGTTTTCAGGGATGTAGTATGTTCAACCTAGCTTCCTTTTCCCCTATATTCAACCTCGCTTAGGCATTTATTTAACGCCTGCTACTTTAGTTTACATCAACCCTAGCTTCATATCTACTACTTGCTCAAACCTTGTGCTTTAACCCTAAACTTTTACTTCATCTCTACATTTTGTCTCAACCCGAGCCATAACCCTACCTTCTTGTCCACTAACCCTACACATAACCGGAAAAACAGAAAATAGCTTAATTCATCCTCAACATGGTGCTTTAAACTCTCCCTCAAGTTTCACAAAAACACTGTCTTCTATGTAGCCCGTTCCTGCAGTCAAAGACCAAAAGCACCCTCTTTGGCTTCATGGGTGGAATGTTATTCATATTTTTCATAATGAATAAAGACTGATGAAAATCCAGTGTTTTTATGTTGAACGGTTTTGTTATATTTCAGTCTTCTGTGATGTGCAATATTGGGATGAACACTCATAATTGAATACATTTCAACTCTATATCTAACATGGTACCGTTGTTTTATTTTTTTATGCCCATAACCATGAGTGTGAGATGTATATTTTTGCAAGCCGGACCATGTGAAAGGAACTCTTCAACAGTGAAAACTTTGTTCCCAGGAGAACAAGGCCTTTCTTCCATCGAGGAAAGCATTTCCTACAGCCCTCATACAACTATGACTCACCCGTGGTCTGCAATTGCGCAAGCTAACCATCCTTCCGCACAACCCATTGCGACTTTATAGGGATGCCCTGTGTCGAGGCGCAGCTTACCGTGGCAACAGGAAATAGCTTAATTCATCCTCAACATGGTGCCTTATGTCGTGGAAGGATCAGAATTTGTTGGTAACATTTGTAAGATGTTTAATATTCATCAAATGTGTGTAAGTTACTTCTCATCAGAATGGTATTTTTGTATAATACTGTGGCGAGGTTGCAGTTATCTGTTCTATGTCAAAACTAAGTTGCATGGGCCACAGAGAGGGGAGAGGTCAAAGTGTCATCATGTGTAAACATATTTTTTACTCCCTACCTTTCCCAGTGGGGAAAGGAGGGTTGCAGTGTCTGGAATCATTCTATGCTCCCTCTAATGTTGTTTCTATCTTAACCTATAGCCTCATTCTCCTCTCCGTGAGCTTGTCCAGGAGGTTGTATTTTGAGTTGGTTGTATCTAAATGACAATTTGATATATGCTTGTTGATATGGAGGATTTAGTTCTGGGGTTTGGGAAAGGAGACAAAGCTGAACGATGAATTGTGTCTATGCTGTCTGACTATGTGTGTCTTTGCTATTAAAAGGAACTCAGTTGCATTGTAAGGGGACTCTCAGAGAATTCACTGGGAGACACTGAATTTATCTGAGAGTCACAGGATTGTGATAGAGCTCATATAATTAAAGATGTACTTTTAAAACTAACTCTGACGTGTGTGTGTGGTTTGCTCCCATGATTTGGTAAATAGAGGAAATTTCCACGACACTTAAACTCTCCCTGAAGTTTCACAAAAACACTGTCTTCTATCCTCTGTAGGACAGTCAATTCTTAACGTAAAGACTTGAAGCGGTTTAATCTTTTCAAATTTGACATATTTGTGACTAGGGGACCGTCATGACCTGGCATATGAAATTTGAAGTCAATCAACCCAATAGCATTTTTGACCTCCAATGGACACAATGGTCTTGCAGTTCTAGAAGTTAAGAGCCTTCTTAGAATGAATTCTGAAGAGGATATTGTTCACATTAGTTTAGATTGACTCACAACTCCCACTGAATGCAATGTATTGACATGTCAACCCTGTGACACATCTTTTCCCATTGAATGCAATGTATTGACATGTCAACCCTGTGACACATCTTTTCCAATTGAATGCAATGTATTCAAATAAAATATTATTTATATGTCACATACACATGGTTAGCAGATGTTAATGCGAGGGTAGCGAAATGCTTGTGCTTCTAGTTCCGACAATGCAGTAATAACCAACGAGTAATCTAACCTAACAATTCCTAAACTACTACCTTATACACAAAAGTGTAAAGGGATAAAGAATATGTACATAGAGATATTTGAATGAGTGATGGTACAGAACAGATTAGGCAAGATACAGTAGATGGTATCGAGTACAATATATACATATGAGATGAGTAATGTAGGGTATGTAAACAAAGTGGTATAGTTTAAAGTGGCTAGTGATACATGTATTACATAAAGATGCAGTAGATGATATAGGGTACAGTATATACATATACATATGAGATGAGTAATGTAGGGTATGTAAACATATTAAGTAGCATTGTTTAAAGTGGCTAGTGATATATTTTACATCAATTTCCATCCATTCCCATTATTAAAGTGGTTGGAGTTGAGTCAGTGTGTTGGCAGCAGCCACTCAATGTTAGTGGTGTCCTGGAGGGCAGATAGTTTGCCCCCGGTGATGCGTTGTGCAGACCTCACTACCCTCTGGAGAGCCTTACGGTCGTGGGCGGAGCAGTTGCCGTACCAGGCGGTGATACAGCCCGACAGGATGCTCTCGATTGTGCATCTGTAGAAGTTTGTGTGCTTTTGGTGACAAGCCAAATTTCTTCAGCCTCCTGAGGTTGAAGAGGCGCTGCTGCGCCTTCTTCACGACGCTGTCTGTGTGGGTGGACCAATTCAGTTTGTCCGTGATGTGTACGCCGAGGAACTTAAAACTTACTACCCTCTCCACTACTGTCCCATCGATGTGGATAGGGGGGTGCTCCCTCTGCTGTTTCCTGAAGTCCACAATCATCTCCTTAGTTTTGTTGAGTGTGAGGTTATTTTCCTGACACCACACTCCGAGGGCCCTCACCTCCTCCCTGTAGGCCGTCTCGTCGTTGTTGGTAATCAAGCCTACCACTGTTGTGTCGTCCGCAAACTTGATGATTGACCTGTCAATCCCATGTCACAAGTATTGACCTGTCAACCCCGTGTCACATCTTTTCCATCTTTTCCATGCTCCGTAAGAAAGAGTAATAGCAGTACACCTCTTGTTTTCAGCACGCAAGCTGTACTATCCTACACTAGAGCCTGTGTGACGTGAGAGCAGGCCACTTGGAGCTGCTCTGCTGTGGTGCATCTCCCAAGTATGTGGGTTTTTGCTGTATTCAATTATGCTAATGCATACTATGCTATTATAATGGAATCGTGTTATGTTGGCATGTTGGGCTATAGAGTAAAACCATAATAGATCTTCTGTACTTGAAATGAAAAAGAAAATGCACACAAACGTTCCTCCATCCTCAGAGGACTTCAGGGACATCAGTTGCTTTTCCAGACAATAAACATAAAAACGGGGGAGATTTGCGTTAAAGTTCTCAAAAACCATACACAAAATATATCATTGGACCCAATGTTCTAGGAAGAGGTCATCGTTTCATGAAGTCTGAAGGAAGTAACCAAATGGAAAAAGTGGCGAGCAAGTTTGGTCCAAAAAACACATTTTCATTAGGTCAATTGTGTTAGAGGTTTAATTATGCTTGTATCTAAAGCAAAGTAGATCATTTAAAGATTGGTCTATACATCAGTTAGGCTCTCTATAAGCTTCAATATGAGGTTCTAAACCAGCATGAAAAGGTTTGCCTTGGAGTAAGTTGAGCTCATGGCTATGGGGTAAGTTGAGCCAATTGAAATGTTTTTTTTCCCCAGGCGTAACGCAAGACATTATCACTGGGATATGAGGTAACAACAGGGCTTGGCCTATGTTAAAAGTGTTGTTTTTTAAAGTCCAAAGTCTTCGTTAAGTGTTAAGCCTGTGTTAAAATCTGCTTAAAATGATTCAAAGACAATGGTTTTGAAAAGGTAGTGGTCATATTTCATTCAGTACAGAAGTTTGTAGACGGCTTAATTTATCTTGTCCCGCGGCTCAACTTACCTCATACCCAGGGTAAGTTGTGTCAAGATACCACTTTTTTTGGACAAGCTTTGCGTTGAAAACTAATGTTGAAAATTAATTAAGATTTTTCCAAAGATACACAATATCCATACACCCACTTTTGCCCTCAGAACAGTCTCAATTCGTTAGGGCATGGCCCCTACAAGCTGTCAAAAACGTTCCACAGGGATGCTGGCCCATGTTGACTCCAGTGCTTCCCACACTTGTGTCAAGTTGGCTTGATGTCATTTGGGTGGTGGACCATTTTTGATACACACGGGGAACTGTTGAGTGTGAAAAACCCAGCAGTGTTACAGTTCTTGACACAAACCAGTGCGCCTGGCACCTACCTAAACCCTGTTCAAAGGCACTTACATTTTTCTGAATGGCACACATACATAATCCATGTCTCAAGGGCTTAAAAATACTTATTTCAGCTTCCTCCTCCCCTTCATTTACACTGATTGAGGTGGATTTAACAAGTGACATAGTTTTCACCTGGATACACCTGGCCAGTCTATGTCATGGAAAGAGCAGGTGTTCTTAATGTTTTGTATACTCAGTGTATGTAGCTATCTTTGTTAGAAACAATACTATATTTCCCTTGATGGAGTGATGCTGAATGTCAAAAATGGCTCAACTTACCACACTCTCCCCTATACGATAGTTGATTATTGAAAAAACACTCTCCAACGCCATGGCACAAAGTCAACACACACATGAAGCATCTGTATTAAATCATTTCTCTTAGCTATAATAATGGCACGATGATACACTATAGACATTCAGATACCCACACGTCAGTTTAATCATATGTATCCTCTCAGCCGGATCCAGTCATTTACAAAGGAAACTCCACCACCTGGACGTGTTCACTTATCTGGTCCCCACAAGAATAGTAAACAAGTGGACATTTGAACAACTGGCGATATTTTGTTAGTCCCCACAAGGTCAAATGCTATTTCTCGGGGGTTTAGGGTTAAGTTTAGAATTAGGGTTAGGAGCTAGGTTTAGTTTTAGGGCTAGGTTTTGGGATTAGGGTAAAGTTAGGGGTTTAGGGAACATATGATTTTGAATGGGGCTGAATTGTGTGTCGCCACATGGTTAGTTATACAAGAATGTGTGTGTGTGTATGAGTTTAACCAGGGGTCCTCACAAGAATAGTAAACTAAGAAAAAAATTGACCAACTAGGGACATTTTGCTAGTCCCCATAAGGAAAAAGGCATTTTTAGGGGTTTAGGGTTAAGGTTAGAATTAGGAGTTGGGTTTTCAGGTTAGGGTAAGGGTTAGATTTAGGGTTCAGTTTAGAGTAAGGGGTTAGAGAAAATAGGATTTTGAATGGGAATCAATTGTGTGTCCCCACAAGGTTAGCTAAACACAACTGTATGTGTGTATGTGTGTGTCCAATTAGAACTAAACCAGAAGTATATAGGCTATTGATACACAGACACAGTATAAAACCCACACAAGACAGGTACAGAATACAAACAAATACAGCCATTCCACCACTGGGGGTGGAAAATACAGGCATACAACAGACGAGCTCATCTCTCAACAATAGTATAAAGTACAGTAGAGCAGTAACACAAGTCCTATGGTAATGTTATCACTCCTTACACATGATAATAGAGTGGAATCAATTCATCAAAGGGATAGATCAAAGTTCAGGAACATGCTCTCGTAACCTCACATCTTTTTCTCATGTTCTGTCTTGTATTAAATTCAAATCTGAATCGCTCCCACTACGAAGTACATCATGACCGAGAGACTTCTGTTTAATACCTGAGAGTAGTGGTGTGGTGTTGTGTAAATGTGGAGACTGAACTTTCAGCATAGTGAGTAGATAACGCTGAAATGTTCCTGCGAGCGTTTTTTTATCAACTAATTCGTCGCCATGGAAGCTACAGTACGGCCTTGCTTTGACTGATATATTGAATATCTACCCGCCACTTCTTCCACGGTCTGTTAGATTCTCTGAAAGCATAGACGTGAACTGTGATCATTAAAGACTGAATCAGTCAGAGACCAGTAATACTCATCCACTCAGTCTGACTCCTCAGTCATCTATCTGAGTCCTCAGTCATCTATCTGACCTCCTCAGTCATCTATCTGACCTCCTCAGTCATCTATCTGACCTCCTCAGTCATCTATCTGACCTCCTCAGTCATCTATCTGACCTCCTCAGTCATCTATCTGACCTTCTCAGTCATCTATCTGACCTCCTCAGTCATCTATCTGACCTCATCAGTCATCTATCTGCTTCTCAGTCATCTATCTGACCTCCTCAGTCATCTATCTGACCTCCTCAGTCATCTATCTGACCTCCTCAGTCATCTATCTGACCTCCTCAGTCATCTATCTGACCTCCTCAGTCATCTATCTGCTTCTCAGTCATCTATCTGACCTCCTCAGTCATCTATCTGACCTCCTCAGTCATCTGTCTGACCTCCTCAGTCATCTATCTGACTCCTCAGTCATCTATCTGACCTCCTCAGTCATCTATCTGACCTCCTCACTCATCTATCTGACCTCCTCACTCATCTATCTGACCTCCTCACTCATCTATCTGCTTCTCAGACTTCTCTTTTCTTTATTCCACTTGTCTGTGTCTCGCAGACAAGCTGAACGTGGAGGGAAACAGACAAATTATACATCACAGGCGATACATTCTGATTGATGGTAAGGCAAGGGAATAAAATAAACGTTCCCCGCAACCAGTGGCCCTATTTCACATCGCCTAAGGACATCCCAATGTGATGAAGGATTGAAGGGGGGTGGGGACTTGGTACAGGTGACGTGAGTTTCCACGCTAGAGGGAACACACCAGGGACCTTTCCTCTCTCCCTTACGTCACGTTCTGGTAAACATGTCGAAACATATTAAAGTTAACCCCCATACACCATTACCTCTGCATGTGACATTTTACCGTCCACGTTTCGGTCGGTGACCTTTTTCAAGACACGACAATCAAAACGTTGACAATAAACAGCATGTGTATCCTGAATGCAGGGGTCATCTTTTATAATGCCTCCCCACCAGTCCCCCTGTACTAGAAACCCTTCTCCACATCGTAACGTACTGCAGAGCCTGGCTTGTGGAAGCTCATGCAACAGGTAAGTAACAATGCTAGGATTTGATTTTCTGATTTCAAAAGGTGTCTGGTTGTCTTGGTTTCCAGAATAAACCTTGGATTAACTAACCAGTGAGTCAAAAACGACACCTTTGTGTCAGAACATAATGTACAATTCGGGGATCCAAAAGACCAAAGTACAAAACATGAGTTTCGGAAGGCTATTAAGTCTATGTCTGGTAACAGTAATGTTAATTAATTATCGTCATGTGTTTTGAAGGACTCTGTTGCTGTATATGACAAAACTGAATGAGCACTTTTATCATCTGGTAGGCTGTTTGATTCAGTGATTCTCTGTCTCTGTACAACCCTGTGTGGATGAACCAGTGAGAGCTGGTCAAACCTTTAGCTTTTTGCTACTCTCAGTAAAGGTGGTACATAAAGCCCTGAAATCCTTAGATCAGAGAAAGCCTGCAGGTCCTGATCTTCTGGATCCCTGCTTTTTAAATCTGGCAGCTGATTTCATAGCTGAACCACTTACATATCTGTTCAATCTAACCCTGGTATGTAATGAAATTTCGAAAATCTGGAAATCAGCATTTGTCCTACCACTTTTAAAAGGGGGAGATCCAACTCTTTTAAATAATTATAGGCCAATCTCAAAGCTGTCACCCCTGGTGAAAATACTTGAAACCCTTGTGAGTGAACAGCTAAAATCGTTTTTATTTACTAACTCTATTTTATCAAATGTACCAATCTGGCTTCAGGAAGAAGCATAGCACAATTACAGCAGCCATTAAGGTTTTAAATGATATCACTTAAGCCCTTGACAAAAAACAGCACTGTGTCTCACTTTTTATTGATCTCTCTAAGGCTTTTGGTACAGTTGATCATGCTATACTAAGGCAGAGATTGTCGAGTGTAGGTCTTTCAGAGCATGCAGTTGCATGGCTTGCCAACTATATGTCTGATAGAACTCAGTGCACTCAATTTGATGGGCTTATGTCTGTTAAATTGTCTGTCTTTAATGGTGTGCCCCAAGGCTATGTACTTGATCCTCTCTTATTCACTATTTATATAAATGATTTAGACAAAAATGTCCAAAATGCACAACTTCATTTTTATGCTGATGATACTGTTATTTACTGTTGTGCCTCGTCTCTTACAAAAGCTTTCCAGAACTTGCAAACTGCTTTTTATACTGTTCAACATACCTTGTGTCAATTGAAGCTTATCCTCAATACTGACAAAACTAAACTAATGGTGTTTTCTAAAGCAAGAAATAGACCTCTGAACCTTTCACCTATTACTACCTATCAGGGCAAGGAGATTGAGGTTGTAACCTCATAAATATCTTGGAATTTTAATTGATGACAGCCTCTCTTTTAAATTGCATATTCAACATCTTACAAAAAAGGTATGCTGAAATTGTGATTTTATTTTAGGAATAAGGCCTGTTTTTCTTTTGAAGCCAGGGGGCTAGTATCAGCTACATTCATGCCTTTACTAGACTATGGGGATATTTTATATATGAATGCTTCCGCTCAGTGTTTGATATTAATTGACACCCTTTACCATGGCACTTTGAGATTTATTTTAAACTGCAAAACCCTTACGCACCACTGCACTTTGTATACCAGGGTTGGCTGGCCTTCTCTAGTGACTCGTTGGCTCAGTCACTGGTATACTTTTATTTATAAAGCAATTTTGGGTTTACTACCTTTTTATTTGGGCATTTTTATTGTTCAGAAATGTGGTGGGTACTCTCTTCGTTCGCTGGACTTTATCCTGCTAACTGTTCCAAATGTCCGAACTGAATTTGGTAAAAGGGCTTTTATGTCCGCTGCGCAAACGTCTTGGAACGCCTTACAAAATACTTTTAAACTGGAAGAACTTGTCCCGATGGGTATTTTTAAGTTACTGATGAATGATCTTGAGACGGATTCCCTGACCTGTCAATGTTTTTAATTTGCAGTTTTTAATGTTGTTATACTCTTGTGAACTGTATGGTTTTTACTAGATTACTTGTAGTTTTTCATGTTGTTTGTCTGTAATTTTTGTAATGACTTGGCACTGCCTATCTTGGCCAGGACGCTCTTGAAAATGAGATTTTAAATCTCAATGAGCCCAAAATAAATCAATCAATCAAATGAGAAACCGTAATGCAGTGGCGGTCTAAGAATATATTGACGTCTCACCATGGACTTCTCAACCACGACTTGGTTCAGTGAGAACCACCACTCATCCTTCTTTATCTTGTGTGCTGTTGACCGCTCCGTAGCTCCCATCCCCTGTCCTCAGTTTCCTGGACTGTATTGTTTCCACGGAGGCTTTCTTGCGGTTGCTGGCCAGGCCCATCCAGCACATGAGATCGATAAAACAGGTGGTGGGGTTGAAGCGCAGGCCGAACTCACTGGTAGAGTAGTCAAAGGGGAATGTGTGGTGGAAGTTATGGAAACCCTCACCTAGGAGTATGTGTATAGGGGATAGGTGGGGAGTGGAAGTATAAATGTTATATGCATTATTTTGCATACAGTTCCAGTCATTTCAGTCCATTCATCTGAATCACACGATATCAGACAAGTCAAAGCAGTAATGAAGAGTGACCCTAGATACAGCAACGTTATATAAGACATTGTATAGGAGTTACAACATGTTATAACAGGTCATACATAGCCAGACTCACCGATGGCTCCGAAGGTGACCCAGCGGTTCTCGCGGGGGCTGATGTTCTGGTCGTACGGCCGGTTCCCGTACATGTGGGCGGCGCTGTTCACCAGCCAGGTGACGTTGAGCGAGACCGTGTAACGCAAGATGGATGCCATGAAGTAGGAGTTCCACAGTGTCTCACCCCAAAAGTACCAGGGAACCACAGTGGGAACGAGGAAGCACATGATCAGGACTGAGGTTTTATAATACCTGGGATGAAATAGTAGAAAGGGAGAGGAGGTGAGAGGGAAGAGAGGAGAGGAGGGATGACGAGAGGAGGAGAGTAGAGGGAGGAGAGGAGAAGAGTAGAGAGGGAAGAGTAGAGGACAGTATATCTTAGCTCTTATTCAGAGTAACTTGTGATATCTGTATTGAACTTACAGTAAAACAAGCGCAGAGTTAGGGTGTCGTGTTCTGGTCAATCAAACGGGGCTAGAGCTAGGGCTAAGGGTCCATGTGAAATGGGACAGTGGACCCACCTTCTCTGGAACTGGACCACGGGGTCAGCCAAGAGATCAGTGACGTCCAGCTTTCTTCCCTTCTCGGTGACATCGCGGTGTTTACGCACAAACAGCCAGCCAATGTGAGCGAAGAAAAAGCCTCGCGTTGCATTGTGGGGGTCTGCATCTGTCTCTGAGAACTTGTGATGCACACGGTGGTCTCTTGCCCACTCATAGATATCATTCTGGGGAAGAGAGGAGGAAAACGATGTGTGAAAATGTGCGAAGTGAACATTTTGAATCCTGCATTCAGGCAAGTTTTACATAAAGAGGACATTCCGTTTCTGGTGGACATTCATGATTTATTTGTGGAAGAGAGACATGACATAATCTACAGTTTGCTATTCTAGAAAAGTCTCTTAGTGCACCTGGGTAGTCATGACGACACCACTATTCTTTCTGTCCAGGAGACTTCCCACAGCAGTCATTGTTTCCCTGCTTTAGAAACCAGTGGTGTAATATATTTCAGGTCCTGGGAGGAGACTGAGAGCACAACGGTCAGCCACTTAATTAGATTCATTAAGCTGAAACTCAGATCAAATGGGGTCATGCGTTCCAGAGGGATGAAACTCAGCTCAGGTTTATAGCTGCCAGTTTGTCTGTTGGGTTGTGTTTTGGTCCTTTCCTCAGAGGTAATTCTGACATGACGCAGCAGAGCCTCAGAGAGACTTCGGAAGAAATAGCTTTTGATTTGTACAAGTACAGATATTAAACAACTAATATTTACCTGTTTTAGAAATGTATTTCAAAAACTCCGACGTCATTTATGTGCCTGAAAGGGCAGAAAGACCAGCAATACGATACTACATTGAAGTTGTATATTTATCCCTGTGCTTTATGAAGGTTCTCTAATGAGTGACTCCCACCTGAACTAATTAAAACACATCTTCAGGGGATGTCAACAGTTCGGAGGGAGAGAGAGGGATGGAGGGAGGACATGAACTAACCTGGAAGGCCATGGAGTTGGCGGCTGCGAGGAAGACTCTGAGAGGAAGCTTGGCCCTGTAGGAGCGGTGGCTCCACAGCCGATGGGCCCCTGCTGTCACCCCCAGGGCTGTGACGATGAAACACACGTAGGCTGCAACAACACACCAGAAGAGACGACAGTCAACATAAATACCCTCCTGTTACACACAACAGTTTCATCTTTAAAAAACACATTCCTCTCTTTTATTTGACATTCATCTATCTGGGTTATTCTCAGTGAGATTAAATCTCTTTTGCAAGAGAGACCTGGTCCAGGATAGCAGCAGGTTAGTAACTGTTACAGGTGGATACCAGGCTGAGAGTTTATTCTCATCCAAATCTCCCTGTTTGGCACCCAGTTCACAAAATAAAATGTGCTTTTGAATAATGAGGGCTCATAGACCGGAGGCTGTGCAGCTATAAATAGTGTCCCCCCCTTGTTCAAACGATTAATTACTAGACTAATGAAAAGGGTTCCACTTTGGAGAGCTGTGCTGTCTGACGTCTCTGTGGAATTGATTCCAGGAACAGTGGATCACTGTGATGACTGACTGGGGCATGGTAAACACCCACCCAGAGTGGCACAGACACTGTCCATACAGGGCTGGACACACTGTGACTGGATGTGGTTCAGCTTCAAAGTTTTTCAAGAAAATAAACAAATGACAGATGATGGTTATCCCTCAATTCATATCTTAATAGCTCAAAATGATGTAGCTAATAATTATAACATGGTCATGTGGTAGATGACAACACATGATTTTAAATTATTATTTTTAATTCGTTTCGGTTTTTACCTACCATATATTAATGTTTTAGGTCATCAATACACTTTCTCACTTAACCGTTTAAACAGGTTTAATTTAGAAACCCTTATAAAACACGACGCCTGCTGTTTCTGACATGGTGCGTACTTGACCCCACTACGTTTTGAAGGAACAATCTGTTCAAGATGTTCAATTGTCATCTCAATTATCTCACTGAAAGCTCTCACAGCAAAAAAAAATATGTACTCTAAAATATCTACATATTAGCTTGCGTGAATTAAACGTCTAATAAGACTATACCTTTCCGGTTATGAAATCAGAGGAATTACTGTCTCTAAAATAGTTGGTTACAGAGTAAGAAGACAGGTTACACTGGTCTATAATACTGAAAAAAACACAATGCCTTTTTTTTTTTTAGGTCAAATTAAATTCACAGAAGCAATAAGGAGTAATTCAATTCACAAGCGCAATACTAATCATTATTTATAGTGCTGGCATCTCCTTTGTTTACTTATAAATGTGTTAACATAAATAACATACACTTTGGGATTCGGATAGGCTACATATAACATGCATCTCATCACGTATTCAGTGGCATCTGCTTGCACCGACCGACTGCAATGGTAATTTCCAGAAGTTGCACAAGCACGCTATGAGTGGTAGCCTCCACACGGCAGATAAGACTTACACCAGACCCAGGTAAGGGGCTTCGCTCTGGGGATAACAAGGATGGAATACACCGCCCCGATGTGCAGAAAGGCCATGAGGATAACGTTTTTCCATACGATTCCCAGAGACCGCCACCGGTCAGCCTTCTCATCTCCAGCCCGACACGGAGCTTCCATCGCCATCTCGCTGCAGTCCTCAGGTCCCATTTGCTCCTTGACTCCAGTCTTCCCATCGTGAAGAACAACTGCGTCCGGAACACTCGCCATCTCCACTGCGCAATGTGGGAATATGGTCTACGATCAGTCCGACTAGGCTAAAACGAATTTACCCCAATGGAAAGTATAAAAGTCACAAACTATGTAGCAACAACGCATACATTTCCAGGTAAAAGCTCTCACACTGATTCTCTCTCCTTCCTCTGCTCTGACCTCAATGCCAGTGAGGATGAGGTGCGCTGGCTGAGAGCGTTGAAAGCCCTACTGTGGCGCGCACGGGAGTTGCAGTGGCGCAGCCAATAGCGTGCCGCAGCTGAGGTGGTCCTGATGTCAGAACACTTGGATTCAGGACCAGCTGAGTGCAAGGATGATGATGTAGGAAAATAACTTATCTTGTACAGTTTAGCTTTTTACCGAAAGGTTTTCAAGCAACAGGACTGTCTGTAGAAGAGCATATTATTTGCCACAAGACGATCAAAGTAGGTGTTGTGTGAAAATATTATGTGAGTGAAAGTCCATCTCTTACAGCTCGATACCTTACAGTAGCCTAATGTATCATGATAGAATATTGGAGAGATGAGGAAAAATAGACTGCACATGATTTGTGAAAGCATTTATTATTATTTTTACAAGTTACATAGTTAAATCTAATGTACATACATATTAGGCCTAGTACATATGAGGGAGTGCAGGCAGAGATTGTTATAAAAGCTAATAGTGGCTCTATTTTGTAAATACATAACATTACAAATTCCAGATACTAAAAACTCCAAGGTCAAGGCTGAAGATGGAGCTAGAGACAGTCCAAGGTCAAGGCTGAAGATGGAGCTAGAGACAGTCCAGACACATACGTTTAATTCTCCGTTCCAACACACTCACATTGCATTCAGACACTGCATCCAGTATCAGATTAGTTAAATGTCCAGTACCAACTCATTTGCCAGTATTTGTAAACGGAAAGACAATTAGTCTATTAAAACATGACATCCAACCGGTTTATGACAAACATTAATTAGTAACATCTGAAAGCAACTGATATTAAAACAATGAAGCAGCAGGTTTTAAATAAATACTATTTATTGAAAATATTGCATGTTGTCAATTTAAAAAAAATTCCCATTTGCAACATAAGTGTATTTCTGATCTTACCAGGATGAAGAGACAAATAGACTGTTTAATCAAAAGCCTAAATCATACTGAAGACAAGAACTGAGGGAAAGAAAATGGACGCTGTCGCGTGAAATTCATGGCATGACGGACCATTATAAAAAGCTAGTTCCCTCGTTATTAAACCTGACAATAATACCCAATTAAAACAGTCTGATGATGATCCCTGGCATATTATCTTAGCATGGATTCCTTCTGTATTTTAAAGTACAGTCTCTGGTTAAAAGGGGAGCAACCCCCATTGCACTCTGCTCTGTCTGAAAATCATGATTACACTAAAAATGAACAAGAAAACTAAATATGATCCTCAAAACTGGGTTGTTTGGCTTTTTAACACATTATCCCAGTGACAACGATAAGACTGGCAATATCAATACATCTTGGTCCTAGGTCCCGCATGTGTTTACTATACTGTAGTGATACTGGTGGCATGGCTTGTGTTTGAGTTGTAAAAGAGAAGGGGGAGGGGTCTCGAGTCCGGAATGGGATGAAGAAGTTGATCGGACAGTTATGTCATAAAATCCTCATGATTCTACAGGAAGTGTAATATCTGCACTGGGAGCCACATGGAATTCCCACTGATTAAAACACCTGGCTCCCTACGTCTACTTCCTGGCCTCTTATGACATCTCTGACCAATCCTTCTCCATCTCACCTCAGACTCTGAGGAGTGGGGGTCTCTCCTGCTCAGACCCCCAGTTTGTTGGCTTGGGTCAACACCACCTTGAGTACAGGCATGAAGGCAGACGTCTCACTGAAGTTGCTGCTGCTCACTATGTGTGTGTGGATGTTGAGGCTCTCCACGTAGGATCGAGACTCGATGCACTGCACCATGTTGTGCAGGCCCCCTAGGATGGCTGGGGAGAGCTAGAAGGAAACAGAAACGAGAGAGAGAAAGCGTGAGAAAGAGAAATCGAGAGGTGTGGTATAAGCGCAACATTAACACAGAATTTTTGAATTGTAACAGCGTAGAATTGTTCCAACTCACAGTCTGCTCTCGTAGCTTGTCGTAGAGGGCCACAAGGCGTTTGTTGGCGTCATCCAGCTTCCTCTTGGTTTGCTGTGGGGAGAGAGAAATATGATGAGACACGCATATCAACAGCCATAAGCTGAGGGAGTGTTTGAAGAGGACGTGTGAACAATTTTACACTAATGATATAACTTAAGGAAAAGTAGTTGTACGTGACGAATTATGAACTCCAGAGCTAATCTGACTCGATAGACACGCCGCACTCACAGGATCGGTGGCAGCAGCCAAGCACTTGTGGATGAGGCCCTCAAAGGTGTTTTTCAGGACCAGGTGCTCATCGGGGATGGGCTTCATGGTTATCTTCTCAGCAGGGATGGACTGTAGCGGCTGGAAGGTTAACAGAACCACAGCACATGGGTTTTAGACTAACTCTTAGGAATTGTTGTGGAGCTTTCTAAGTTGCAAATTGTACCACGTTAAGAGCTTTGAGGCCATATTGCACTACCAGTAATGTAATCCACTAGAAATATGTTTCTCATAATTTCAATGAGGAATACACCAAATGTATTTTAGGACTAGACCAGCACCTGTATGGTATCTCCAGTCGGGGCTCCGGGCGCTCCCTCCACACTTCCTCCACGCGTCTTGAGCATACCAGGGTTCATGGGTGGGGGGGCCATCTGCTGCTGCATGCCCTGGTAAGGGGCCTGGTTCTGGGCCTGGCCTGGAGGCATGTAGGGGGGCTGCTGGGGGTCCCCAGCACCGAGGGGAGAAAAGATGGGGGCCATGATGGGGGAAGGAGGCGTGTAGTTCTCTGGAACCTGCAACAGTGGAAAGAGTGTAATGTACACTGAACTCAAATATAAACAACATGTAAAGTTTTGGTCCTGTGTTTCATGAGCTGAAATCAAAAGATAGCAGAAATGTTCCATACGCACAAAACGCTTCTCATATTTTGTGCACATGTTTGTTTACATCCGTGTTCGAGAGGAATTTCTCCTTTGCCAAGATAAGGCAGAGCCCCACCTGTTTGAGCCCCACATTTAATTTTTTTGTGGGTTTGATTACAGGCTGTAATAAAAATATACAGTGGGGCAAAAAAGTATTTAGTCAGCCAACAATTGTGCAAGTTCTCCCACTTAAGATGAGGCCTGTAATTTTCATCCTAGGTACACTTCAACTATAACAGACAAAAATGAGGGGAAAAAAAAATCGAAAAATCACCTTGTAGGATTTTTAATGAATTTATTTGCAAATGATGGTGGAAAATAAGTATTTGGTCACCTAGAAACAAGAAAGATTTCTGGCTTTCACAGACCTGTAACTTCTTCTTTAAGAGGCTCCTCTGTCCTCCACTCGTTACCTGTATTAATGGCACCTGTTTGAACTTGTTATCAGTATAAAAGACACCTGTCCACAACCTCAAACAGTCACACTCCAAACTCCACTATGGCCAAGACCAAAGAGCTGTCAAAGGACACCAGAAACAAAATTGTAGGCATGCACCAGGCTGGGAATACTGAATCTGCAATAGGCAAGCAGCTTGGTTTGAAGAAATCAACTGTGGGAGCAATTATTAGGAAATGGAAGACATACAAGACCACTGATAATCTCCCTCGATCTGGGGCTCCACGTAAGATCTCACCCTGTTGGGTCAAAATGATCACAAGAACGGTGAGCAAAAAACCCAGAACCACACGGGGGGACCTAGTAAATCACCTGCAGAGAGCTGGGACCAAAGTAACAAAGCCTACCATCAGTAACACACTACGCCGCCAGGGACTCAAATCTTGCAGTGCCAGACGTGTCCCCCTGCTTAAGCCAGTACATGTCCAGGCCCGTCTGAAGTTTGCTAGAGAGCATTTGGATGATCCAGAAGAAGATTGGGAGAATGTCATATGGTCAGATGAAACCAAAATATAACTTTTTGGTAAAAACTCAAATCATCGTGTTTGGAGGACAAAGAATGCTGAGTTGCATCCAAAGAACACCATACATACTGTGAAGCATGGGGGTGGAAACATCATGCTTTGGGGCTGTTTTCTGCAAAGGGACCAGGACGACTGATCCGTGTAAAGGAAAGAATGAATGGGGCCATGTATCGTGAGATTTTGAGTGAAAACCTCCTTCCATCAGCAAGGGCATTGAAGATGAAACGTGGCTGGGTCTTTCAGCATGACAATGATCCCAAACACACCACCTGGGCAATGAAGGAGTCGCTTCGTAAGAAGCATTTCAAGGTCCTGGAGTGGCCTTGAAAATCTTTGGAGGGAGTTGAAAGTCCGTGTTGCCCAGCAACAGCCCCAAAACATCACTGCTCTAGAGGAGATCTGCATGGAGGAATGGGCCAAAATACCAGCAACAGTGTGTGAAAACCTTGAAGACTTTTTACCTCTGTCATTGCCAACAAAGGGTATATAACAAAGTATTGAGATAAACTTTTGTTATTGACCAAATACTTATTTTCCACCATAATTTGCAAATAAATTAATTAAAAATCCTACAATTTGATTTCTGGATTTTTTCTCTCTAATTTTGTCTGTCATAGTTGAAGTGTACCTATGATGAAAATGACAGGCCTCATCTTTTTAAGTGGGAGAACTTGCACAATTGGTGGCTGACTAAATAGTTTTATATACAGTGGGGCAAAAAAGTATTTACTTTTTCATGTTATTTTGGCATTAATACGAGTCACATCAGTTCAGACCATGTAAATAAAAATGCATCATTGAATTAATGAAGATGCATACAAACAGTCTCTTTGTTTTCTTCAGTAAGGCAGCTCCAAAATGCAGCCGAGCTAAGTGCTTTCTGCGGTGGTGTGTACTACTCCCTTCACAGAACAGCGCAAACTGGCACTAACCAGAATAGAAAGAGGTGGGAGACCCCAGTGCACAACTGAGCAAGAGGACAAGTACATTAGAGTGTCTAGTTTGAGAAACAGACACCTCACAAGTCCTCAACTGGCAGCTTCATTAAATAGTACCCGCAAAACACCAGTCTCAACGTCAACAGTGAGGAGGCGACTCTGGGATCTTCAGTTTCTTGGCAATTTCTCCCATGGAATAGCCTTAATTTCTTAGAACAAGAATAGACTGACGAGTTTCAGAAGAACGTTCTTTGTTTCTGACCATTTTGAGCCTGTAATCGAACCCACAAATGCTGATGCTCCAGATACTCAAGTCTAGAGAAGGCCAGTTTTATTGCTTCTTTAATCAGAACAGTTGTGCAAATATAATTGCAAAAGGGTTTTCTAATGATCAATTAGCCTTTTAAAATGATAAACTTGGATTAGTTAACACAACGTGCCATTGGAACACTGGATTGATGGTTGCTGATAATGGGCATATGTACGCTTATGTAGATATTCCATTAAAATTATAATAATATACACTGCTCAAAAAAATTAAGGGATCACTTAAACAACACAATGTAACTCCAAGTCAATCACACTTCTGTGAAATCAAACTGTCCACTTAGGAAGCAAAACTGATTGACAATACATTTCACATGCTGTTAGACAACAGGTGGAAATTATAGGCAATTAGCAAGACACCCCCAATAAAGGAGTGGTTCTGCAGGTGGTGACAACAGACCACTTCTCAGTTCCTATGCCACCTGGCTGATGTTTTGGTCACTTTTGAATGCTGGCAGTGCTTTCACTCCAGTGGTAGCATGAGACGGAGTCTACAACCCACACAAGTGGCTCAGGTAGTGCAGCTCATCCAGGATGGATTATCAATGCGAGCTGTGGCAAGAAGGTTTGCTGTGTCTGTCAGCGTAGTGTCCAAAGCATGGCGGCGCTACCAGGGGACAGGCCAGTACATCAGGAGACGTGGAGGAGGCCGTAGGAGGGCAACAACCCAGCACTACCTCTGCCTATGTGCAAGGAGGAGCAGGAGGAGCACTGCCAGAGCCCTGCAAAATGACCTCCAGCAGGCCACAAATGTGCATGTGTCTGTTCAAACGGTCAGAAACAGACTCCATGAGGGTGGTATGAGGGCCCGACGTCCACAGGTGGGGGTTGTGCTTACAGCCCAACACCGTGCAGGACGTTTGGCATTTGTCAGAGAACACCAACATTGGCAAATTCGCCACTGGCGCCCTGTGCTCTTCACAGATGAAAGCAGGTTCACACTGAGCACATGTGACAGGCGTGACAGAGTCTGGAGACGCCGTGGAGAACGTTTTGCTGCCTGCAACATCCTCCAGCATGACCGGTTTGGCGGTGGGTCAGTCATGGTGTGGGGTGGCATTTCTTTGGGGGGTCCGCACAACCCTCCATGTGCTCACCAGAGGTAGCCTGACTGCCATTAGGTACCGAGATGAGATCCTCAGACCCCTTGTGAGACCATATGCTTGTGCGGTTGGCCCTGGGTTCCTCCTAATGCAAGACAATGCTAGACCTCATGTGGCTGGAGTGTGTCAGCAGTTCCTGCAAGAGGAAGGCATTGATGCTATGGACCGCATGTTCCCCAGACCTGAATCCAATTGAGCACATCTGGGACATCATGTCTCGCTCCATCCACCAACGCCACGTTGCACCACAGACTGTCCAGGAGTTGGCGGATGCTTTAGTCCAGGTCTGGGAGGAGATCCCTCAGGAGACCATCCGCCACCTCATCAGGAGCATGCCCAGGCGTTGTAGGGAGGTCATACAGGCACGTGGAGGCCACACACACTACTGAGCCTCCGTTTGACTTGTTTTAAGGACATTACATTAAAGTTGGATCAGCCTGTAGCGTGGTTTTCCTCTTTAATTTTGAGTGTCACTCCAAGTCCAGACCTCCATGGGTTGATAAATTTGAGTGATTTTAGGATGTGTTATTTTAGTGTTCCCTTTATTTTTTTTGAGCAGTGTATACATCAATGATGTTGCTCTTGCTGCGGGCGATTCCCCGATCCACCTCTACGCAGACGACACCATTCTATATACTTCCGGCCAGTCCTTGGACACTGTGCTATCTAACCTCCAAACGAGCTTCAATGCCATACAACACTCCTTCCGTGGCCTCCAACTGCTCTTAAACGCTAGTAAAACCAAATGCATGCTTTTCAACCGTTCGCTGCCTGCACCCGCACGCCTGACCAGCATCACCACCCTGGATGGTTCCGACCTTGAATATGTGGACATCTATAAGTACCTAGGTGTCTGGCTAGACTGTAAACTCTCCTTCCAGACTCATATCAAACATCTCCAATCGAAAATCAAATCAAGAGTCGGTGTATCTCACTGATCATCCCTAAAGCAAACACCTCATTTGGCCGCCTTTCGTTCCAGTTCTCTGCTGCCTGTGACTGGAACGAATTGCAAAAATCGCTGAAGTTGGAGACTTTTATCTCCCTCACCAACTTCAAACATCTGCTATCTGAGCAGCTAACCGATCGCTGCAGCTGTACATAGTCTATCGGTAAATAGCCCACCCAATTGACCGACCTCATCCCCATACTGTTTTTATTTATTTACTTTTCTGCTCTTTTGCACACCAATAGCTCTACCTGTACATGACCATCTGATCATTTATCACTACAGTGTTAATCTGAAAAATTGTAATTATTTGCATGCCTTTTGCACACAATGTATATAGACTCCCCTTTTTTTCTACTGTGTTATTGACTTGTTAATTGTTTACTCCATGTGTAACTCTGTGTTGTCTGTTCACACTGCTATGCTTTATCTTGGCCAGGTCGCAGTTGCAAATGATAACTTGTTCTCAACTAGCCTACCTGGTTAAATAAAGGTGAAATTTTAAAATATATATATTTTTTAAATCAGACATTTCCAGCTACAATAGTAATTTACAACATTAACAATGTCTACACTATTTCTGATCAATTTGATGTTATTTAAATGGACCATTTAAAAAAAAAAAAATCAACAGCTCCTGTGTCCTGGAGACCTATAGAGCAAGGTTCAGTGACCACAGCATGACAATGTATAAGTGTAATTGATTGTGTGATAGGACTCACCTTCTTCTTCTTTGGCACTCTGCTCAGGGTAGGCGGGTCGTTCCAGCCATTCTGTGGGCCTGTTGACAAGCAGAGAGAAACCCATCACACACACACCTGTCTCTTCACTAGTCTGGCTGCCACGGTCCCTGCACTCACACGTGCTACATTGTTAGCTAGCCTTGCTAACGCTAGTTGGGTAAGAAACAACCACAGTTCGACTGGCACCTAGGCTACTCACAGCACAACACTACATATTTCATACTGCATCAGCAAGACAATGAGCAAAGAATGTTTTCTTTTTGTCATTTAGCAGACCATCTTATCCAGAGGTACTTACAGGGGCAATTAGGGCACATCAATATATTTTTCACCTATTCGGCCTGGTGATTCGAACCAGCAAACTTTCGGTTCCTGGCCCAACGCTCTTAACCGCTAGGCGACCTGCCACGGTTGGATAATTTTCTTGCCATTTGAGCAAATTACCAAAAACAGCTCTTTCAGGCTAAATGTATTGGTATTTGAGTGCAGCGTAGCCTGGGCTGACCCCTAAATATAATCACCATGATCCCCCCCCCCCGCCCCTGCCTGTCATTTTCATCAGGATATTGCCTGCCCTAGATAGCCAAGCAAAGCTCCGAATCAGACCAATCTGACTAACTTACCAACCCAATCATTCCCGTTTTACGCTCCTGCCCAGAGCACCACACATCTGGGTCAACCAACTGACACTCATATCCATGTTTACCTTTCTATCAACAGCAACGATGAAGATTATGTCCTTGGTACTTCAGGTCTATGAAAAAGTTGATTATGTGATAGCGCCCGTTAAAAATTTGCTGGTTTAAAAAAAAATTGCTGCAGATTCCTTGATTGAACATTCACCAGAAAACAGAATTGGCAGCGCAACAGAAGCAGCAACGCATCACATTGTTGATCGGGGATATTGGCGAGCGCTTTTGATTAAATTGATTGGTATGATCTGGTCAGGCCGGTCATTTACAGGCAGTAATTGCATAAGGTAGCAGAGCGGTCTTTCAATTCACCTTCCATGAAACAGGTAGTGTCTGGATTATATCCCTCTGTGGACGAAAAAAAAAAAATACACTCTAGAACAGTTCACCGAGCCAACAGAGCTGATGTGAGAGATGCTAATGGAGTTGATAGCTAGGGAACTAATAGCATACTCGTTAGCGAGTGTTACTGTACCTGTAAATGTTTACAACTAATAAAGTCCCATTTCATTTAACAATGCGCTAATGCTAACAACATTAACACCCCTCGCACAATTCGAATGTGACCCTGTTAATAAGGAACTGCCATATTTCAGAGGAGTAACAGTGTCTAAGTTGAGAATTGTTACCTCCGCTTTTTCCCCACCCAGGGAGAGAGAGAGAGGTGCGAGAAAGAGGCATGGAACAGCAGCAGCCGTAGACAAATCTGAAGGCCGCACTGTGCTCACTAAGCAGATAGCTAGCACACACACACACACTCCTGGCTCCGCTATGCCCTTACAGTTGGACACCGTCTAAACAGCTGCTTTCGGTGACTTACTCCATTCAGACCAGTTTAATATCCGCCATTAGCTTCCTATGCGCGTCTCTGACCCTACACTTGACATTCCCTGTCCACATTTGGCCCGGCCATTCAAACAGAACTATGGCTATGTTCCAATACCCACACTAGCATACCACTTTAGAATACAGGTCCGATACACTGCTTCTTTCTGAGGGGTATTGTAATGTGGATCCTTCGAACAGATCCAGTCACACCTGTTCTCCCAGAGGCCCGGATCAGGCTGTGTACCTGAGGATCCGGTTGGTGGGAGTGGCGGTATGTACGAGGCAGGCGAACCCGGTCCCCCGTGTTGGAAAGACGCTCCAGATGACAGCGGAGGAGGAGAGAAAGGAGGAGCGGAGGACACAGGCTGGCCCATGGAAGGAGGTGGGTAGAGGGGTTGTTGGGTGTATTGGGGCATGAAGCCTGGGGCTGGGGCTTGGGGTGAGGAGGAAGAGAAGGAGGGAGGAGGAGGAGCAGAGTACTGGAGAGGTGAATAGATAGCTGGGCCACCAGTGCCATGGTTGTACTGGCTGGCCGGAGGGTAGGCTGGGGGTTCACAGGAAAGAGAACAGCATGCATTAGTCACGTAGTTACGTTAAAGACTAACTGGAACAGTGCTCTCTGGGGTCCTTTAGGAGTAGTAACATGCATTCTAATTCTTAGCAGTTCAGGAAATGTGAAACGGAAGCATTTCCTCTTAATAATTACAATCTGGTAACATTACAGAAAAATGCTTCAACTTTGTTAGAACTTCATTCAAAAGTATGTAGACGTTTATGGATAGACTATCAGGCATGAAAGATTTGTTATTCAGAACAGGACATCATGCAGAGAGCGAGAGAGTTAACAGCCAAACATTCTCATTCTCAATTAGAAAACATGGCCATAGAAGGCTCAAGGCCGAGCTAATTACCAAAGAACTTTCGAAAGAGAGAACACTAGGCAAACATTCTCCCCCAGAAAATGCTTGGTTTAAATTTAGAAAAACGGGGCATCGAAGTCAGACTATCTGTATGTAGAATACCCAAGGCTAGCACCTGTACCTGAATCAGAGGGGTTGGGTTAAATGCGGAAGACACATTTCAGGTGTACAACTGACTAGGTATCCCCCTTTCCCATCTGTATGTGCGAAGCCATCGATTAGCTCTTGATGCTACGCAGTGTATCCTCCAAACCGGTTGGTGGCGGCAGACACACACACACACTTCTAGGTGTTCAGGCTGCCATTTTCCTCCTATACATGAAGAAGAGTACCTATAACCTGGAAGTGGTAGTGATGTTCGAGACACTTACGCTGGTACTGATGTGAGTACATGGGGGGGTATGCAGCAGACGAGGAGGCTGGGGGAGCAGCTGACCCAGAGGGAGGCATCCCATACATGGGGGGTGTCGGCTGAACCTGCAATGATCGACAGGACAGACACAAAAGATGACATCACAGACTCAATGGCTGCCTTCCAAATGGCAGCCTAATCCCTATATATTGCACTATTCTTTAACAGAGCCTTATTCCATGGCCTATAAAGTGCATTATATAAGGAATAAGCTTCCATTTGGGAAGCAGCCAGGATCATAACCACGACGTTCCAGAAATGCTTGCCATTTCCTCATAGAACATGTCATCTCCCCAAGGGGGATGAACTGGCCAATCAGCAGTCTACTAGCATATTGTTTTGTGACCGATATATGCCCACACCTTCCAACACAGAAAAGCTGCATTTTAACATAATTAGTCAGGGGAAAAATATTTCACTCATATTGTAAGTAATATTTCAAAGAAAATCGAGAAACACTGAGCAGTTATATTCAAGACAACTAGATAGATGCACAAAATAGTGTAACACAAGAGCAGTGAGTGAATCAGAAACAAGAGAAACGGGACACGGACCGGAGAAAGAGACATGTTTTAGAGCAGCGCCTCTTAAATCCGGTCCTGGGGACACAAAGGGATGCACTCCATTGTTTTTGCAATATACACCTAATTTAAAAATCATTAAAGCTTGACGATGGGCTGATCATTTGAATTAACTGTGTAGTACTTGGGCAAAAACACAAAGCCCTTTGGGTCTCCAGGACCAGAGTTAAGAAACAACGTTTGGATCAGGTGCTCCACACGGACGTGCATGACAAACCACACATGGATCCAGGGTGGGTTGGGGTATGAACAGGGTGTCATGCATTACTACAGCATCCGCAGTAAGTGACCAGCTGGTGTGGGGACCATGGGAACGGGGTGGAGACTTGTCTTCCAACAGACGGGAGTCATGACGCGTGTTGCAAGGAGCGGCGCAGAAAGCCGTCACGCTGTCTGACGTACGACAACAGGGGTTGGAGCTGTGTGTGTGGGGAAAGGGTCAGGTAGAGAGACAGACTAGGGTCATGCAGTTATTGGGGGGGCGGGGGGTTCAGTGGCCCTGAGGTGAGAGGTCAGGGGGTACATGGCTGTGACCCTGTGCTTGGTATACATGCCAGGTCTACGTCGTACCACAATAGCAAGAGCAGCGCTTGCAACAGAAGAGAGTAGCAACGTATTGACCCATAGTAGAACCACAGCAGGCCCCCCCCCCCCCAAAAAAACAGTAACGAGACCATTGGAAAATCAATTCATTGGTTTAAATCCCAAAGAAAGATCAAAAGCGATAAAATAAAATAAAACTTAGTAACGAGACCATTGGAAAATCAATTCATTGGTTTAAATCCCAAAGAAAGATCAAAAGCGATTAAAAAAAAAGACATAAAAACATTCAGGGAAAAGAGTTAGGAAAGCGAGCCACTGGTACTAACTACAGCATGTAGTGACTTGCAAAGAAAGCAGGGGAAATAGTTCGCAACATCTGTTAGGTAGTGGTCTGTGTGTTTATTTAGCTGCTACAATTAGATTTCAGAGTTAGTCAAGATTGAGGAATATTGAACATAAGCCCAAAAAGCTGAAGCACAGTTGCTGGTGTGGTACACGTGTGTGTGTGTGTGTGTGTGTGTGTGTGTGTGTGGTCACAGCCATCGTCAGGGGTAGTGTGTGTGTGTGTACCTGGGGCTCTGTGGTGGCAGGGCCTAGATGAGGAGGAGGGACACTGGGGAGAGCTGTGGGAGTTTGGTTACTCCAGGAGGTAACTGTAGAGGCAGACCTCACCTGGAGAACACACACATACACACAGTCCGCATGGTACACACACACACACACCAATGAGTAACACACAATGGAGGAGCCCCGACAAAAACAACCCCAGCTCAACACTAGAGGTCGACCGATTAATCGGAATGGCCGATTAATTTTCATAATCGCTAATCTGCATTTTTGGACACCGATTGTGGCCGATTAAAAATAATAATAAAAGGTTTTACCTTTATTTAACTAGGCAAGTCAGTTAAGAACACATTCTTATTTTCAATGACTGCCTAGGAAAGGTGGGTTAACTGCCTTGTTCAGGGGCAGAACGACAGATTTTTACCGTGTCAGCTCAGGGATTCGATCTTGCAACCTTCTGGTTGCACTCCACGAGGAAACTGCGTGGCAGGCTGACCACCTGTTACACGAGTGCAGCAAGGAGCCAAGGTAAGTTGCTAGCTAGCATTAAACTTCTTATTAAAAAAAATAAAAAATCTTAACATAATCACTAGTTAACTACATATGGTTGATGATATTACTAGTTTATCTAGCTTGTCCTGCGTTGCATATAATCGATGCGGTGCCTGTTAATTTATCATTGAATCACAGCCTACTTCGCCAAATGGGTGATTTAACAAGCGCGTTCGCGAAAAAAGCATTGTCGTTGCACCAATGTGTACCAAACTACAAACATCAATGCCTTTCTTTAAAATCAATACAAGTATATATTTTTAAACCTGCATATTTAGTTAATATTGCCTGCTAACATTACTTTCTTATAACTAGGGAAATTGTGTCACTTCTCGAAGAGCGGAAATGGAGGAAAACTCGCCTCCCTGCGGACCTGGCATCCTTTCCCCTCCTCTCTACATTTTCCTCCTCTGTCTCTGCTGCTAAAGCCACTTTCTACCACTCTAAATTCCAAGCATCTGCCTCTAACCCTAGGAAGCTCTTTGCCACCTTCTCCTCCCTCCTGAATCCTCCTCCCCCTCCCCCCCTCCTCCCTCTCTGCAGATGACTTCGTCAACCATTTTGAAAAGAAGGTCGACGACATCCGATCCTCGTTTGCTAAGTCAAACGACACCGCTGGTTCTGCTCACACTGCCCTACCCTGTGCTCTGACCTCTTTCTCCCCTCTCTCTCCAGATGAAATCTCGCGTCTTGTGACGGCCGGCCGCCCGCCCAACAACCTGCCCGCTTGACCCTATCCCCTCCTCTCTTCTCCAGACCATTTCCGGAGACCTTCTCCCTTACCTCACCTCGCTCATCAACTCATCCCTGACCGCTGGCTACGTCCCTTCCGTCTTCAAGAGAGCGAGAGTTGCACCCCTTCTGAAAAAACCTACACTCGATCCCTCCGATGTCAACAACTACAGACCAGTATCCCTTCTTTCTTTTCTCTCCAAAACTCTTGAACGTGCCGTCCTTGGCCAGCTCTACCGCTATCTCTCTCAGAATGACTTTCTTGATCCAAATCAGTCAGGTTTCAAGACTAGTCATTCAACTGAGACTGCTCTTCTCTGCATCACGGAGGCGCTCCGCACTGCTAAAGCTAACTCTCTCTCCTCTGCTCTCATCCTTCTAGACCTATCGGCTGCCTTCGATACTGTGAACCATTAGATCCTCCTCTCCACCCTCTCCGAGTTGGGCATCTCCGTCGCGGCCCACGCTTGGATTGCGTCCTACCTGACAGGTCGCTCCTACCAGGTGGCGTGGCGAGAATCTGTCTCCTCACCACGCGCTCTCACCACTGGTGTCCCCCAGGGCTCTGGGCTCTGTTCACTTGGCTCCATAACCTCATCCTCATTGCTATCGACACACAATTAATCTTCTCCTTTCCCCCTTCTATGACCAGGTGGCGAATCGCATCTCTGCATGTCTGGCAGACATCAGTGTGTGATCACCACCTCAAGCTGAACCTCGGAGCTGCTCTTCCTCCCAGGACTGCCCGTTCCATGATCTCGCCATCAGACTCCATTGTGTCCTCCTCCCAGAGCGCTAAGAACCTTGGCGTGATCCTGGACAACACCCTGTCGTTCTCAACTAACATCAAGGCGGTGGCCCGTTCCTGTAGGTTCATGCTCTACAACATCCGCAGAGTACGACCCTGCCTCACACAGGAAGCGGCGCAGGTCCTAATCCAGGCACTTGTCATCTCCCGTCTGGATTACTGCAACTCGCTGTTGGCTGGGCTCCCTGCCTGTGCCATTAAACCCCTACAACTCATCCAGAACGCCGCAGCTCGTCTGGTGTTCAACCTTCCCAAGTTCTCTCACGTCACCCCGCTCCTCCGCTCTCTCCACTGGCTTCCAGTTGAAGCTCGCATCCGCTACAAGACCATGGTGCTTGCCTACGGAGCTGTGAGGGGAACGGCACCTCAGTACCTCCAGGCTCTGATCAGGCCCTACACCCAAACAAGGGCACTGCGTTCATCCACCTCTGGCCTGCTCGCCTCCCTGCCACTGAGGAAGTACAGTTCCCGCTCAGCCCAGTCAAAACTGTTCGCTGCTCTGGCCTCCCAATGGTGGAACAAACTCCCTCACGACACCAGGACAGCGGAGTCAATCACCACCTTCCGGAGACACCTGAAACCCCACCTCTTTAAGGAATACCTAGGATAGGATAAGTAATCCTTCTCACCCCCCCCCCTAAAAGATTTAGATGCACTATTGTAAAGTGGCTGTTCCACTGGATGTCATAAGGTGAATGCACCAATTTGTAAGTCGCTCTGGATAAGAGGGTCTGCTAAATGACTTAAATGTAAAATGTAAATGTTCTCTTGTGTTCAGTGCAAGCAGTCAGGGTAAATGCAGCAGTTTGGGCCACCTGGCTCGTTGCGAACTGTGTGAAGACTATTTCTTCCTAACAAAGACAGTAATTAATTTGCCAGAACTGTACATAATTATGACATAACACTGAAGGTTGTACAATGTAACAGCCTTAGATAAAATACGGAACGGTTCAGTATTTCACTGAAAGAATAAACGTTTTGTTTTCGAAATTATAGATTCCAGATTTGACCATAACGACCAAAGACTCGTATTTCTGTGTGTTATTATGTTATAATTAAGTCTATGATATGAGATTTGATAGAGCAGTCTGACTGAGCGGTGGTAGGCAGCAGCAGGCTCGTAAGCATTCATTCAAACAGCACTTTCCTGCATTTGCCAGCAGCTCTTCGCTGTGCTTCAAGCATTGAGCGGTTTATGACTTCAAGCCTATCAACTCCCGAGATTAGGTTGGTGTAACCAATGAGAAATGGCTAGCTAGTGAGCGGGGTGCGCGCTAATAGCGTTTCAATCGGTGATGTCCCTCGCTCTGAGACCTTGAAGTAGTTGATCCCCCCGCGGCTTTTGTGGAGCGACGGGTAACGATGCTTCGAGGGTGGCTATTGTCGATGTGTTCCTGGTTCGAGCCCAGGTAGGGGCGAGGAGAGGGACTGAAGCTATAATGTTACACTGGCAATACTAAAGTGCCTATAAGAACATCCAATAGTCAAAGGTTCATGTTAAAAGGAACCACCAGCTTTCATATGTTCTCATGTTCTGAGCACTTTCACTTTCTTCTCCAACACTTTGTTTGTGCATTATTTAAACCAAATTGAACATGTTTCATTATTTGAGGTTAAATTGATTTATGGATTTATTATATTAAGTTAAAATAAGTGTTCATTCAGTATTGTTGTAATTGTGATTATTACAAATAAATACAAATTTGGCCGATTAATCGGTATCAGCTTCTTTTTTTTTGGCCCTTCAATAATCGGTATCGGCGTTAAAATCATAATCGGTCGACCTCTACTCAACACCATCAGAGTCAGCGGCCGTCGGCCACACAACATGTGGGAACAAGACCAAAAGGGCACCCAGACAGCATCAAAATCAAGAGAGGATCATTAACCACTTAGGGGCTAATGAGGAGGCTGTGTGAGTGACTGTCACTTACCGGCTGGTAATACTGTTGCGGTGCGGTGGCAGCGGCAGGCACAGGGGCCGGAGCGGGCTGCTGGGACACCATAGAAGGCTGGGCAGGGGTGAAGAGCTGCCTGGGCTGGGCAGCTGTGGGCTGAGGGGATGGGAGTTGGGCTACTGGGGCTGCAGCAGGAGCCTGTTGACCCAGAGCTCTGCTGAGACGGTCACGCAGCTGCTGCACCGCAACCTGGAGGTGGAAAAAAATACAGCCGAATTAGAAGCAGTAGAATGGACATTACGTTCCAGTTCTGAACGAGTAACCCGAGGCAGATTTTGGGGCAAATGTATCGTGTGTATCATTCACCTGCTCTGTGTTCTGGGGCAGGTATGCGATGGCGTTGGTGAGGCTGCCCTGGGAGGCCAGCAGGCTGGCATACTGACTCATCTTCTCCCCCAGTAGAAGCCCCACAGCAGAGGGATCAGACTCCTGGTTCTGCTCTACCGCCTTGCGGAGCACCACCACCTTCTCCACTAGATCCTGCCGCAATACAAACATTACAGATCCACACACACACAAACCAGACGTACACACTCCACACACACACACACACCCGCGTACCTGCAGAGAGAGAGGGCAGTGTCTGTCCTGTGCTCTGGTCCAGCAGGTCACCAGTTTCTCCACGTTGCCAGCGCAGATGTAACACAGACAAGCCTGAGCCTGCAGCGTGCAGTCCTCCACAGCCTCCAGTCTGCAGCCCAGCAGGTCTAAAGAGACAGCAGCACAGTTGGGTTCAAAATTCACAACTGGTTCACACGGCAGCAAACGCGTCAGAAATGGAAAGAAACTTTGAAAGGGAAGGCCAGTGAGGGAGAGTGTGAAAGGCTAAGAGACCGTAAAAGGCCCCGCGTGGTCAATCCGTCGTCTGCATTGATCACGCAGCATTTACTGTGATACGGCCCCTGCAGAAGTCAGGGCATTCATACTTCTTGCGCGTCGCTGAGGAGAGCAATTGTGAAGGAAGTGAGCTTGTGTTTATACAGGACCTC
The DNA here is from genome assembly GCF_023373465.1 of Oncorhynchus keta. Classification (NCBI taxonomy): domain Eukaryota; kingdom Metazoa; phylum Chordata; class Actinopteri; order Salmoniformes; family Salmonidae; genus Oncorhynchus; species Oncorhynchus keta. Next base: position 40,848,241 of record NC_068429.1, read on the forward strand.
CCGCCCCCAACCAATCATGTACAGCGCGAAGCTATACGTAGCTCTTCGCATTGTTATAAATGTACAAAATCTGGGAGGCGCACGGCGATGCAGGAGCAAGCATAAATTGGCTTTAAGGGAGAGTGTGTGAAAGAGGGAGAGAGAGAGAGAAAGTGTGTCCGTTCCTACCACACAGAGAGGAGAACTCCTCGGGCTGAGCGTAGGTCATGACTGCAGCCAGAGCTTCCTTCCAGTTCTGCAGCTCACAGGTCTGCAGCATGTCACGCCAGTCCCTCATCACCACCGCACTGATCAGCTGTTAATCCCAAAAAAAATCTAAATCATCAATACCGTAGACCTCCCTCTGATCAGCTGCGAGACCCAATAAAGGCCATAATCAATATTGTTCACGTCCGTCTGCCAGTTCCTCAACCCCACCAATCAGCTGCAGGAGACACTGAAAGTAAATCAGTAGCAGAACAGTAGCAAATACCACGGATCAACTAACTGATCACATGACCATGACACTGACTGACATGGTCACGGTGCTCGTCACCTTGGTGATCTTGCAGTGACCAGTGCTGGGTTACCTTGGTGATCTTGCTGTGAGTCTTGGTGAAGTACTTCCTCTGTGTTTTCTCCAGAAGCTCAGCCCCTCCGGCGATGGCCAGGATGATGCTGTCAGCCATGCGGTTGTCATGGAGACAGAGTTCCACTGCGCCCTGGAAGTCCCCCGTCAGCAGGGCCTGGGTGATCAGGCCATCCACGCCTGACGGGACAAATCAACAACGGTTTGCTCTTTAAAACTTCGACAAAAAACAGCAGCACGCAGTCAACCTAAAAACCTACAAATAAGAGATTCAGATTGATATTAACGGATCGTTACCTTGACTGACGCGGAGTTTAATGCCCTCTGGGACTGGAGCCTCCCCTGGCAGGCTGGCCTCTGCCTCTGCTGGTGGAGCCGCCTCCTGACAGACCAGAGGGGGAGTTGATCAAATGTTATTTGACCGAGAGCAGTACCGTCCCTGGAGTGTCAGTACAATTCCAACTACTGCGTAAATCTGTTGATGTCAACGGGAGATTTCCCCGGAAGCATAACGACGCAAAACAAGTGTTATTCTGTACCGCCATACCATCTACTCAGAGCTTTACATATAACCATAAAACAGCCAAGGGAAACTAAATGAACAGGTGTGAGTCTACCCCAGAGAGAAAGTTGAAGGAAAATAGGGGGGAGGTAAAAGAAATTGGGCGAGTTACTTATAGTTAGAGATGAGACACTATGTGAAAGCAATGTCACAACATAACCGGAGCAATATAATGACATAGCAGCACCAATGTAATATGTTTACAGTTTTAGCGATGAACAACGATAACGACAAAGCAATAATAGTACGATGCGCCACTCTCTCTCTGGGATGGACTGACGGGATGAGAAGAAGGTACCTCCTCCAGAGGAATCTCTTCATTTACTGGCATCTCTTCCTGGGCGATGGGCTCAGCTCCAAGGGCTTCTGTCAGGTCTACTTCTGCTGCCAATGGTTCCAGATGTCCTGTCACTTCCGCTACTGGCTGGAGGTTTGCAGCGGCGATGAGGTCAAATGGATCTTCCGTTTCTGGTTCCGGAGCAGGTGTGAGTTCCACTTCTGCTGCTGGCTGGAGGTTTGCAGAAGCGATGAGGTCAAATGGATCTTCCGTTTCTGGTTCCGGAGCAGGTGTGAGTGCCACTTCTGCTGCTGGCTGGAGGTTTGTAGCAGCGATGAGGTCAAATGGATCTTCCGTTTCTGGTTCCGGAGCAGGTGTGAGTTCCACTTCTGCTGCTGGCTGGAGGTTTGAAGCAGCGATGAGGTCAAATGGATCTTCCGTTTCTGGTTCCGGAGCAGGTGTGAGTTCCACTTCTGCTGCTGGCTGGAGGTTTGTAGCAGCGATGAGGTCAAATGCGTCTTCAGGCGGGAGTCCAGGGTCTGCTAGAGGCTGCAGGGTGGAGACAGGAGGAGCCAGGTCCAGCTGGACTGCCGACTGCAGACTGGACATTGTTGATGTCGGGTCGAAGCCGGGTACAGCCTGTAAGTCCACCTGGTTGAACGCAGAAACAGGCTGTAAGTCGACTTGGTTGAACTGAAATACAGGCTGCAAGGGCACCGGGTCAAATTCTAAGACATGCTGCAAAGCTACCTGGTCAAATTCAGATACAGGCAGTGAGTTCACTTGGTTGAACTCTGTTGGAGGCTGGAGGGTAAAGGGGGCAGTGAGATCAAACATGGGTGCTTGCTGCAGGTCAGCTGGGGGGGCCAGAGCTGGGGGGGCCAGAGTAGGGTCAGACTCTGGCAGGAGAGCAACGGGAGCAAGAAGCTGGGGTTCTGCACTGAGGTCAAGAGTAAGAACAGGCTCCGATTGGAGGACAGGCATAGGATCAGAAGCTGAAAGGTCACAGCTGGGCGGGGGGGCAAGCTCTGGCTGGGGTCCAGGTTCAGGCTGGAGGGCGGGCTCAAGCGGTGGTTCGGGGTTGGGCTCAACAGTAGCAGCCTCAGGCACGGGAGGAAGGACCTCAGGCTCCGTGTTGAGCTGGGGAGCGGGAAAGGGCACTACCTCTGGTTCTGGTCCAGGATCAGCCTCAGGTTCAGGCACAGAGGTGGGGGCAAGAGCAGTGGAGGGCTGCATACATTCATACAGCAGGAGGAGAGGAGAGCCAGATTCACACAGAGTTCAGCAGAGCCATTCAATTGAGAGTTGTAGATAAATTATTAACAGAATCAGTGACATGTTGGAAACCCAACAATATTCATACAACGTCATTGATTGTGTCCATTGAAATATTAGTACCGTTGAGCCCGGGTTAAGCAATGTTACAAAATATCCTTTAATTTTAGCAGTACAATAGCATTAAGAATCAGATGAGAAAATAGCATGCTCTTGCAGATTAACAAAATATATATATATATAAAAAGGTATAATTGAAATATGTGAGGTGAAGTTCTCCAAATCATATTCAATGATGATCTATGGCAAAAGTCAGGAAAGCAATTCAACGATGTTCAGCGCATGAAAAAGAAACGCATCCTTTTCTTACTTCACAGAAACTGTATTGTGAAAACCTAGAGTTAGTGAAGTTGGACACTTTCCCAATGCCCCTACCACTTCCCTGTTTGAGCAATGAGACCAAAGCTAGAGAGTGAATGAGCAGATAATGTTTGCTCTGCATTTACCATCAACTTTACCGCATACTGAACAGTATTCCATGTTGTTCATCGAATTGTCACAACTAAGGAATTATACATGTTTCTTCCACACACACACACAAAGTCCTTACCTCCTCGGGCTGAATAGGTTCTCCCTCTAATGCTGCTGCAATCTGTGAACAAAGGAACAACCCCAGTGGAATTAAAACAGGCTGACAGACCGCATTAGGACCAGACAGACAAAAGACTGACATGGCCTGAGGACATTCAGTGACAGTTCATTTCAAAACCTCACCTTTGCTGCTAGCTCCTCTTTCTTATATCCCAAAAGCTCCAGGTATTTTCCACGAGCATCATTCTCAAAGTTCACCTGAAAACACCATTTCACTTTGGTAGTAAAAGACACGCAATACTGTGAAGTACAGCAACAACAACAAACAAATAAATAAACTTCTGTTTTAACACAAGTCCCCATCCTTACCTTCAGGAAGGACCAGACGGTCTTCTCAAACTCGTTCTGGGCCGAGTCCATCTTCTCCTGGCAGAAGTCAACGAAGCTGCCAGCAGCCAGTGTGGCCTGCAGCTGGGCAGAGCGCTCCAGGAAGGTCGTCTCCGTAATCACCTGACTAATGTGAACCACATGAGCCGTGGGCTGCTGAGGCTGTTGGGGGTTGGGCTTGATGTTCTCCAACGACACCAGCTTGCCACCAAACTGGATTTTTTTTTGGGGGGGGCAGGAAGTGAACTTATTAGCACCATTTCAACATATCGATAGAATGTCTTCAGTGAGAGAGACAGGAACCAGCAGCAAAGAGTTGCCAGGAGGAGAGATGTACAGTGTGTCACTCGAAATCCATGAATACGACTTGACAAAGATAGCAAAGAAATGAAGGTAGTGACTCACAGCGAAGGAGGCCCCCACGGGCCTGCGGATCCACTTGGGGGGCTTTTTGAGGGGGGTGATGGTGGTGGAGGCGGGCGGGGCCTGGGAAAGCTGCAGGGGGGGCAGGGTCTGACCCATCCCAAATGGATCCATATTGCCAAATGACGTGCTGATCTAGAACATAGACATGCCACAGAAAGTCAAATATATTTTCTCTCCTCTTTTTTTAAACAGGTTATGTATTCATTCACATCAAGTGTCTCCAATGTTGGGCTAAAATTGAAGCGAGTTTCCACTCCAAATCTCAGAATTCATTGGAACCGCGTATGTAACCCTAAATGACCAACATGGAGGCCAGTTTCCAACCTCAACAGTGTTCATATGTGAAACTGTTACCCACCGTGTCTGCCTGTGTCTGGCTGAAAGCCTGGCTGCTGCCCCCCATGATGGAGTAGATGCTGATGTGTCCGTCGAAGGCTGCGGCCGACAGCACCGCCGGGTTCCTGGGACACCACTGGATGTCAAAGCACCACTGGGTACTGGTAGGCAGCTCATACAGCACCTGGAGATGAAACAGCAGACAGGAATGCATTTCTGGTTACATGTCTCCGTAATGATAATTATTAGCAGTGTACTGTAGTTTGTAGTTAGGGACCATGCTAAGAATAGCGAGACCACACACACTCACCTCGGCGGTGTTGGGGTTCCAGCAGAGGATTCGGTTGTCTTTCCCGCAGCTCAGTAGCAGCTCAGGGTCCGCCAGGCTCCAGGCAATGGCCAGGACACCCCTGACGAACACACCCCGCAGATTTAATTAGCATAATGTAATCTGATCACATTCAATCTAATGAACACTTGCAATTAGTTCTGACATGTCTTGGGTGTGCCCTTCTTTGTTAACAGTCACACCAGATTAGTGTGTTCTGATCACTCCTTAAATAGCAGTCATCCCCATCTCCCAAAGACCTCTAGTAACCAAGAACAGATTCATACCGCAGCCACATTCCTACGTGGTTTTCTCACAGAGTTCAGCCTCAACGCCTGAACATGATTCCATCCAATACAAAAGTTTGGACCGTGACAGTCAGTGGTTGACATGACTTTCTCCAAGACTGGATACCAGATTCATTTGAAGGCATAATTTACCGTGTGTGGTTCTCCAGGACTTTGAGAGGGGAGGTGGCAAAACGCAGGTCCCAGATCTGGATCACTGGCATCCTGTCATCCTCCGAGGCCAGCACCAGCTGAGTAGCTACCTCGGGGTTCCATTCTAGCCCAGAGCAGTGCATCTGAACACACACATTTAATTATTAATTATTAAACAATATTAATTTACTTATTATATAATGAATGTATGGTTCTCTTTCTGCCCATCTGTCACGTGGTGTTAATACTATGTTTGTACCAAGGGTTGGAATCAGTTCAGGGAACAGAACCAAAAACAATTTGATGATTTAAGGAACAGAACCCGAACCGAAAGTGATCTATACTGTTCCGGAACAGAACCGTTAATTTAAAAGCAACGTTCTGGGCATTTTTTTTTTCAGTTTCACAAAAAAAATCACAACAAAGTGCCTATGCAAAGCCCTCACTCTGCCACTCAAATGTATTCCAGTGCCCACCAGCTGAAAATCTTTACCAGTGTCTGCGCGTGTAGGCCACCTGCCCTCTGAAGCATAAGTTACTGTAGCCTACTGACGACATTGCAAGCGTAATTCAGAAATTAGGGAGAGGTGTTTAATTAGAGAAGAATGGATTTACTTTTTCAACGCTAGTTAAGGATACTACAGTTATCACGTTTCACACGGCATTTATTAACTACAAAAAAGGCAAGGCGTGTCTTTAAATTCCAGTGCTGCTCTGCACACACAAGCTAGTTAACTAACGTTTGCTCTGGTCCAACGTTAAACCAACGCCGAGGTTGAAATATATTCAAAGTTCCTCCATAGAAGCCGCTCCTCCGTAGGTGTAGCTCTGTGGGCCTGATTCAATAAGACTTCAAGGCAAGCTTCCTCCATCCTTTTTCCTCATAATGTATTTTGCATCTCACCCCCTACACGTTGACTGGCAGCACAGTGTGTGTGTGCCTTTCATTATTATTAAACCATGCGTTTATGGCAAAATACAATTTGCTCTTAACGACTTTCCTATAGAGTTTTAAAATGGCTTACAGCAAGCTTCTCTATCCACACTGATTGGTGAAGTCATTTACATTTTGAGGTATATGGAAAAATAAATGTATATATTTCAGAGGTTTAAAAAAAGGAACCATGTAAATCTGAACCAGTTTATCATAACTTTATTTTGCCGGTCGGAAACAGTGGAACGAAACGAGAAAAAAAATAAAACACTTCTGGAAAATAATCTTGGTTCCAACCCCTGGTTTGTACTAATGTCAGAAGCCTCAGACCTATTCGGTTGCCAATCCTGTGTCTGTCCCAAAATAAGTGCCAAGCTTTTAACTGAAGGCGCTAGGAATACTTCCCACCCCCAAAGTTTACAGAAAGCTGCAGGCCAGGGAGAGGACTTTTAAACTGGAGATGAAATTACAGACTGAGCCTTTAACAGCAGACAGACATGCATATAGAGTATCATCTGTTATGGTCACAAACTACAGACTGAGCCTTTAACAGCAGACAGACATGCATATAGAGTATCATCTGTTATGGTCACAAATTACAGACTGAGCCTTTAACAGCAGACAGACATGCATATAGAGTATCATCTGTTATGGTCACAAATTACAGACTGAGCCTTTAACAGCAGACAGACATGCATATAGAGTATCATCTGTCACAAATTACTGAGCCTTTCAGACAGACAAATTATCATCAGACTACAGACTGAGCCTTTAACAGCAGACAGACATGCATATAGAGTATCATCTGTTATGGTCACAAATTACAGACTGAGCCTTTAACAGCACAGACAGACATGCATGCATATAGAGTATCATCTGTTATGGTCAAAAATTACAGACTGAGCCTTTAACAGCAGACAGACATGCATATAGAGTATCATCTGTTATGGTCACAAACTACAGACTGAGCCTTTAACAGCAGACAGACATGCATATAGAGTATCATCTGTTATGGTCACAAATTACAGACTGAGCCTTTAACAAGACAGACAGACACGGACAAACGTGTGTTTCTGGGTACCTTGTTGCTGGGTACAAAGTGGCAGACTGAGCCCTAAACAGCAGACGTGCTTTCCGGTACGTACCCTGTTGCTGTGGTCGCTGACTTTGATGATTAGGTCGTTCTTGCGGAGGTCCCAGATGGAGGCGCGGCCGCTGGGGCTGGCTGAGGCCAGGATGTGTTGGACCTGCCTGTTCCACGCCACACAGCTGATGTCCTCTAGAGGCTGAAATAAACAAAAAGACTGCTCACTCAAATGTTCCTCTACTATCGAATTACCTGGGTGCCGGATCCTCGTAGACAAGATAACATATGAACATTTTTAAGGAAAGCACTCCAAAAAAAAAGGTCAAAAGTGACTACTTATTACAGTTTCCTTAATTAACCACGCAGAGACACGTTCTGGTGCCATTGGGTCTTACCTGAGTTTTAGGGCCTGGTGTCATCGGGGAGCCAAAGTTGTTTAGGTCCCAGATGTAGATCTCTGATTCATTACCTCCTGAAGCCACCAGGTTGTCCTGGGGAAGGGGAGACGGAAGTAATGATTTATCATCACTAGCTAACATGGGGGGGGGACAATGTAAAGTACAGTAACGAACACAACGAGATATACTTGACAGAGTTGTCGGAACAGTCAAAAGGTCAGTAGACCAAAACGTTAGTATTCCAATAAAACAAAAGCAAGACGTTCAAGTGAGTTGAGCAATATGTCAACGTGCATATTATGCACAGAAAAGGATCATGCCAAAGCGGTTAGTGAGAGCATAGTTAGTTAGTTCGGTGTACCTACCTGGAAGGAGTTGACATCAAGGGCTCTAACTGGCCCGCTGTGTTTGTTACTCTGAGCGATGACAACGTCACCGTGTCCAGCAATGATCTTGGCCGGGTCGTAAAGGATGACGTCGCCGTTCTCTCCCCCTGCGATGAGCACTCCAGACGGGAGACCCTGTGCATCCATGCCGTGGGGACCCCACGCCAGCTTGTGGTATCTGATTGAGTGATAAGAGCAGTCTGAGCTTTGACGTATGTTTTCTAAACCAACCCAACAGTTGACTTGCTCTGATGCTTGTTGTACCCTTGTCGGAAGCATTCACCAATCGTTGTTGATTGAATATACATGTTTGTTCCAGTAACCTGAGCTTTAACCACTACAGTTTTCACAACTACTATTCCCTACCCGGGTTTACTATACTACCTGAGATACCTGAAGAAATATAATTTACTAAGAATCCTGTTGAAAGAATGGGGGCTCCCGAGTGTCGCTGAGGTCTAAGGCACTGCATCTTTTGGGGCGGCAGGTAGCCTAGTGGTTAGAGCGTTGGACTAGTAACCGAAAGGTTGCAAGAACGAATCCTCGAGCTGACAAGATTAAAAAATAAATAAAAAATTGAAAATAAGAATTTGTTCTTAACTGACTTGCCTAGTTAAATAAAAGGTCAAATAAAAACCTCAGTGCTAGAGGTGTCACTACAGACCCTGGTTCGATTCCAGGCTGTATCACAATCAGCCGTGATTGGGAGTCCCATGGGGTGGCGCACAATTGGCCCAGCGTAGTCCGGGTTAGGCAGTCATTGTAAATAAGAATTTGTCCTTAACTGACTTGCCTAGTTAAATAAAAAATAAAAAACTGGGTTTGGGTTACAGCTAGTGCTAAGGTTTCACTACCTGTGAGAGGAGGAGTAAGCTCCACGGAGCTTCATGTCCAGAGAAGGCTCGGCCAGGTCCAGCTCAAAGATCTCCAGAGAGGCGGAGGTACTGAAGGAGGCATCCAGCTGCTGGGCTGACGTACCTGGACACAGAGAAAGACGGGTGAGCGGTCAGCAATACCTGACCAGGTAGACGCACTAACAGGACAGCTGTTCAGACAACAAATATTCAACGAGTCAGTTTTCAAGAATATTCAAAAACTTGTGGCTCATGACGAGACTTATGACTCCAACATAGAGAGGGGAATAGCTGCTCCTGCATCTCAACTCTATTAGAAACTTCATCTGGGAAATTGATGCATCACCCCTGTCAGTGCAACATGTACAGTTGGGGGTCTTGAATTATGGGATCCCTTGATGATAAGCAAAAAAGAATCTATAACACAAATACTGAGCTATATTGTATGCAAAGACATTCTGTGAAATTATATTGAATACCAAAACATTGCTCAGAGAAATAGATTGTGTAACAAATAATGGGGGTGATTGGATCCCGTTTTCAATATTCCAGCACCCTCCCCTTACGAGGATAACGACACTGAGCCTTTTTTATAAAATGTTTAATGAGATTGGAGAACACAGTGGGAGGGATCTTAGACCATTCCTCAATACGGAATCTTTCCAGATCTTTGATATCCTTTGTCTGTGCTTATGGACTGGCGTCTTCAATTCAAACCACAGGTTTTCAATCGAGTTTAAGCCTGGAGTCTGAGATGGCCATTGAAAAATGTTGATTTTGTTGTGTGCTTAGGGTATTGTCTTGCTGGAAGATTCACGTGAGGCCAAGTTCCAGCCTTCTGGCAGGGGCACGCAAGGTGTTTGGCTAAAATGTTCTGGTACTTGGTCAAGTTCATGATGCCATTGACCTTAACAGGGGCACCAGGACCAGTGGAAGCAAAATAGCCCATAAGATCCCTCACCATATTTTACAGTTGGGATTAGGTATTTTCTGCATTGCTCTTTCAAAAGTCAAACACCGCTGGTGTGCTTGGCCAAATACCTTTATTTTTTTATGACTATAGCACCGATTTCAATCCAAGTGCCAATGGCGTTGAGCAAACTCCAGGCAGTGCCATGGTCAGATGACATGAAAATAGAGCTCTTTGGCCACGCACACGAACAGCCAGGTTGGCCTTCAAAAGAACGCATATGCAGAAAATACCTACTTCCGGTCGTCAAATATGTCCGAGATTCTCAGTAAAGTGTACAAAACATACCTGCTGCCAGGTACACAGGGTGGTGCTGTGCTGGGCTCCAGCTCTGGATGGCCGTGCGGTTGATCTCTTTGAGCTTCATTCTGATGGTGAGAAAAGCCAAACAAGAACTAATCAAGCTTCTAGCGCACAGAAATAACGGATCACAAATAGATAATGAAATGGTCCTGTCACAATAAAAAAAAAGCAGATGTGTAGGCTAGCGCCTGATTAATCAACGTGAACAAATACAGAATAAGGGGACTGGATATGGTGTATCCGAACTGGGTATAGACTTATATGGCTGTAAATAGGGTAGGTAGGGCAAAGGTGCATTCAAATGAAACAGACATTTTGAATGGATTTCGTGTAGTTACCGTTCCATTTTAACTGAATAGATAGCCAAGTCACACAAAAGGAACTTTCCATTCAAATTAGATGACACAAACAAGTTGTTTGTGCAGCAAAGAGTAACCTCGATTTTTCGCTGGTACGCTAGCTAAAATAAGAAGCCACGCAGCTAATGCTAAAAATGCGTAGGTACATTTCAGTGAGACTATAGTTCTGATAGTAGCACTATATTCGTAAGAAAAGAGAACCGACAGCTGCAAATAAATGGTTTCTGTCCTAACACAATGAACTCAGTAGCTAGCTAACCAGTACAGTTATAGCGCAATCTGTGAGCTAGAAACTAGCAACATGGCTAGAAGAACTAAGGGAAATACTGCCCAACAGGGTCACACATCTAGCTAATCCCAAAAAGCACTTACCTTCTCAGATCTGTTCGCTCTTATAACACATACACACAGTCGATATGCGTCAAAAAAACGTTGATCACTCGTGCAAGTTCCCTTTTCTTATTGTGCAAGACTTAACAAGCCGACAGCTCTCCGCTACAGAATGCACATTCAATGAAATTCCACGTCCGCACTGGTCTTCGGCTCCATCAACGTGGCACAATAATCTCCTCCTTCCCCAGGCACTTCCGGTGAACGTCGGCTTTGAACATTGTGCTGAACGTAGGCCGTATGTACATACATGTACTCAATTCATTGCAACCCTACTGTACATGTCATTTGTAGCGAACACATAGGTTGCATACTTCATTAGGGAGTGCACCCTCTGCCGCAAGTGTCATCATTATAGGATATACATTGACACTTGAAAACCCATTCCATCCTGTTGAATCAGGCAAAATGTCAAACTGCTGAATAAAGTGAGTAAATCCCTCAGTATCATTGTAAGGGAATATTAATTTCCTCTCATTGCACAGTATTGGGCATGCAAGCTTAGGTCCTGACCACAACTTGATGCTACCGTGGTTTAGCTATTCTAGTAAAACAACCAGGTTAATCAATTTCCCTACCAGCATTTCAATAGAGTTTGTGTAACCTTCACCTTCAAATGTCATTCCAGAGTTCTATTTCTAAGACAGGACTACGTGAAATATTACACACATTTCTGAAATTATCATTCAAAGTAACATACTTTGTCAGGTTTTCCCCAAAACATTTATTGGAATTGGACAAGGGATAGTAAATGCTTATATCAGTTTGTGCTGCAATTTCACAAGTGCCACTTTTGTAGCCAATTTCACCATGAAAAACAAGACCTTCCAGGGCACTCTTCTTGCTGAAGCCTGGGGAAAAAACAAACTCATGGTTAGTGTGAATAGGGATGTCCTTTGACAGACATTTTAAAACATGCCTGCATACTAAATAACAATTACAACAATTATAACTGAAACATCGAAGACACTACTCTCATTCAAGTTCAATAATAAAATCTCCCAGGCTTGGAAGACTAGGTCAGATTGGTAGTAATCATTAAAACAGCCTGCAGGCATATCCAGATAAAAAAATCTACCCTATAGGATTACCTGCATCATACTTATGCAATAAGGCACGAGGGGGTGTGGTATATGGCCAATATACCACATGCCTGGACACAGCCCTTAGCTGTGGTATATCCCACGAGGTGCCTTATTGCTATTATAAACGTGTTACCAATGTAATTAGAGCAGTATAAATATTGGTATACCTTCTGATATACCACGGCTGTCAGCCAATACCCACAGGGTGAGTTGTTGCACAGCACTGAAGAAATCAAGAGCCCCTCCACGGTTGCTATGACTTATGCAGGCCTCCATGTTGCATCAGGGAAAAGTACTGAACTGACCTCATGGTCCAAGTCACATCCTTTCCACCACCCACAGTATTCTGTTGGATCAGCAACAAAATATATTATCTTAAAATACAGCACAATCAAAGCTAGTCAAAATAATACCAATTATAGGCCAATGCACGTCCTCATATTAATGTAATAATAATAATCACTTTGGTTCATGATGTGAACAGCAGATACAGATTTGAATCATAGGACAAGGAAATGGTCTGTTGGACTCCCATGAATTCTTCAAGCAATTTCAAATTACTGTTCAGAATTATAGGTTGTTTGACAAGACTAGCCAATTTGATATCTTACCATGTGTCCTGTATCAATTTGTCATCCATCCATCCTGCAACATTGCAACGGAAGACACTAGAAAAGGCAACAAATTGATACATTGTTACAACATTCGAGTCAGGCATAGGTCAGACCACGTGCAGACTAGACTTAAATAATGTTAAGCTAGTTACGAGTCCTCATAGTTGTTTTAAAAAAATGTAATCACAGAGGTTCATGATGTGAACAGCAAATATTTAAAATCATCGGACAAGGAATAAGAATCTCTGATATTGATAGTCAATAGTCAAAACTGGCTAAAGATAACAAGCTACTAACTATCAGCATGTGTTAGCAGTAGCTAGCTATGCTATTGGAGGACTGAAGACAACTTACTGCCAGATCTGCATCAAATACCCAGTCACTGCCAGATCTGCATCAAATACCCAGTCACCATCTCGCCAACAAATGACGAAGTCATTTCTTTATCAAAACATTCAAGATTATTTTTTTTTGCATCGATGTCACACGATTAGCTAGATTTTCGCTGTACTATTAATCAAATGAAATGAACAGACCTCGTGGTGGTAATTTGCGCACGCCTTTTATGTACACCGCAAAGCAATGTGGGAAAAACCAGAGAAAGGCAGGACTTCAGTAAGATGTCTGCTGGCAACTTCTAAAATAAATACACACATCAAATATGGACATCTGTAATAGCTTTACAATTACAAACGTGTTGATGTATAGGAGGTTTAAATCAACATAATTACACTGTTAAAAAAAAAAAAAAAAAAACTGATCTGAAATCAGAAATAGGCATATATCAGAGATCTGACATAATATCCAACAGGCTTATGCATTTGTAAAATATTAATGCAATTTAGTTTACCAATTGAGAAAGAAATTCATACTTAAATGTATAAATTTAATTTGCTTTGTACTTCGCTTACATTACAGTCAACATCTTACATACTCTTTACTGAATATAAATCTGAAAATCTGAAAATAAAAAAAGGACTTTAATTCTGTGTTATAATCATGAGGATAAGGTGAGATAAATAATTATTGACAGAAAGATGTTTACAAGAATGGTGAGGAAAAAAAAGTTAAAAAGAACTTGATTTCACCTAGAAAGTAATACAGGCAATGGTCACGTAACATATACAATCAACCAACCGGAATACAGAGGAGTACTACAGAGCCATTGCACATGGTCTTTGAAACATGGAGGTGCAGATTTACACAGATCAGTTCAATATAGTCTCGAAAAAGACTAAGTTCAGTACAGACTCCCGCAGTAAAAAAAAGCCTGTTATTGCAAACATTTTGAGAAGGTCCATTGTTTTGTTTAGTGTACATTTATTAGTACCAAGTTTCATGGGTTAGGTTAAGTTTCTCCTGAAATATCTAGATTTGTTAAAACTTTTCTGTTCTCCAACAGAGCACAATTTAGCAGTTTAGCTTGATTGCTATTGATGGATTAATTCTGTTAAATGTCTCACTTCGTGAGAAGACAATCTAAAAAAAAATAATTCCCTAACATTCACCATCAGATTGACGTAGTGAGTTTAGCACCATCACGGGGTTCTGGTTGTGCTCCTCTATTGGAAGCCCTTTGAAAATGTCCCACTTTGTGGGATGACACCGGATACAAAGGGTGTATTCAATGAGGTGAGACAAATGTTGCAGATAGACATGTAAAACAGAGCATACAATTCCAATCCTCTACCTAAAATACCGTTGTATCGTTTCCACACGATCCATTTCTATCTGAACGTTCTGTAACATTGCACCCTCCTGAACAGGCCGCAGAGAAATGTTTATTTTCTAGTATGAATAAAGCTATTTGGGATATGTCATTCAAACACACAGACCAATTGTTGATGCTGCTGCACAGCAATTTTGCAACACTTCAGCATCTAGCAAGGTCACCCATGCAATAAACAATGTTTTCCAGTGCATAGGGATGATTACAACTTTGAAAAGCATGTGTGATGGTGTATAACACGGTCTTACTCAATCTCTTATGGAGAAAAACACAACACGCACAAAGGCCCTCTGTCTGGACGAGGGTCATTTGTCAAACGCCTGCTGGGAAATTATTTTCTCTTCCTCTTTTAATCTTTTTTTTTTTTTTACACGCGTGTCTTCAATAACATTGCAGGAAAGAACAATAGACAAAAAACGTAGTAAAAGTCCTTCGATGCCCTGAGCAGAGTGGAGAACGTAAGGCAAAGGTATCCTGGGGGGGAATAAGGCTACAATAACTAATAACAGTATTTGTTTTAAACACACGGTACCAATACACTCAATACATATAGAAAGGGATTGGCTTTGTGAGTAGGGAAATAACGGACCCAAAAGGGTCTTAAAAACATCACTTTCTTTATTCAAAACACTACCCAAATGCTGTTGAACACACACTTGATGGGTGTCATTACAGTGCGACACACAAGAGGCCAAATCATGTGTTGCCTGGTAATCCGTGATGACTTAGTAAAGCACAAAGCTACCAAGGAACAGCTTACTGTAGCATAAAGGCACTCTGCAATGCTAAAATAGTTGCAGTGCTTCGGATATAGTGATACTATGACTAGATTGATTATCCAATCAAACCATCTACCGCTGGTTCTTGACGGTTATCCAACGTGTGTGTGTGTGTGCTGTTCTCCATGTATTTGGAAAGAGGCAAACTGATATTCACAAAGTGGTAAAAAAAAAAAAAAAGGGGCACCAAGCATCCAATATTCATACATCCCTAATAAAGTGGACAACTCATACCCTGACAATGCATTTAGAGTACCATAAGCCATGAGCACTTAAGTAGCGCAAATAACTTGCATTTGATATTGTGAAACCTTACCCTACCTGAATGTGTCAGAAACAGTATACCCCCCCCTCCATACCAAATGACATACTATTTAGTTGTTTAAAAATTAAAAATGGCAAATGGAATCCTAATCTGTGATAAAAGTCAAAGTGGGAATATGTTAGTTGTTCCTAGATACTTTGCAAAGCTCTGAGCACAAGCTGAAACAGAGGTTGAAGAAAATAAATAGTGGGTAACGTGAGCATATCTTGTGGGTTACAGTAATACGCTAGTTACTGAAGAGAGATGGCCGTCATGATTAGAACCCGGGCTACTACCTGTAGAAGGCAGTCAGAATGTGACCCTTCTTTCCTCGTCTGCATCCAGAACCCTCAGAAATGATTAAAACAGAGGGAGAGGGTGAACGAGAGGGACATATGCAAACAGAGCCATAATAAGATGGAGAAAATAAATGTCATTTAAAAAAAAAAAGATTAAAAAAATAACAAAAATCCTATGATCTAAAACACCCCCCCTTCCTTCCCAAAACACAAACAAACATTTGTCTGTTCCCCCTTGCACCTCTTTCTCTGGCGAGTCTCTCCCACAATCCTTATTTTTTCAGGGGGGCTGGGGGCATGGGGACAGCCCCTTCCTTCAGCCAAGGCTATGCAAAGGCTATTCCCACTAACTGTGAAGGAGAAGCACCAGCTCCAGAGAAATGCATGTCCTCCCAACACTAGATCTATGAGGGTGGTTAAACGGTGCGCAGTGCTCAGGACTGTCCATGCCTCCTGGTGCTGGCTGGGTCTAGCTAGCTAACAATTGATGGGACTGTGCACCACTCTCCACCCTATCCAATGCTAGCACTATGGGGATGGGAGAGAAAGCACATGGGCATGGCTAGCAGTAAGTGGAGCAGACAGACAGTCCACTCCTCTCCCAATGCTTTGCCCAGAGGGTGGGCAAGAGAGACGGCGCCCATGGCCGACTCCCCTCATCTCCCAGACCCACTGCTCATCTCTGAGACTGGGCGGCTAGCTAGCCAGCCCGGGAGGCAGAGAAACCAAGGACCACTACCACTCACCAGTCCTAATGTTTAGCTCTCAAGCTGGGGGAGAGAGGAGGCCACTATTCCCTTCTAGTCTCCCAGCACTAGTTTTCACTGGGCTGGGTGAGAGACATACAGACAGCGAACCCATGGACCTGGCCTAGCAGTTGATGGAGGGACAGTCCGTCTTGCCCGCTGAGCTGATGATCCTCATGAGGCAGCGTCCAAACTCCTCCAGGATCATCCTCTCTGCGGTGGCCTGGGGCTGCTGGATCAGCTCTGCCTGCTCAGCCTGCTCCAGCAGACACTCACACGTGGCCTCTGCCACCTCCTTCGTCACAAATGTAAAGGGCATCCTGGTGGAGAGAGGATGAGATCAGCCACTGTCCTACCTACAAGATACACAGCATAGAGGGGGGAGTACAAAGCAGCATAGGCTGAAGAGGTGAGGGGGTTGAGGCTACAGAGAATCCATCTGGAGAGGATGGGTGGAGGAGAGGGGGTGAGAAGTAGGGTTGCAAAGCTAACAGTAATTTACCTAAAGTTATCAGAATAGTCAGTCATTTGGGAAAGAGAAAACCTATAGCAAACTTTTGGTAATTTATACAGGAATATTATTTTCACACACACACACACACAGTACCAGTCAAAAGTTTGGACACGCCTTCTCCTTTCATGGGTTTTTCTTTATTTTTATGACTTTATACATTGTAGAATAATAGTGAAGGCATCAAAACGATGAAATAACACATGGAATCATGTAGTGGGGCGGCAGGGTAGCCTAGTGGTTAGAGCGTTGGACTAGTAACCGGAAGGTTGCAAGTTCAAACCCCCGAGCTGACACGGTACAAATCTGTCGTTCTGCCCCTGAACAGGCAGTTAACCCGCTGTTCCTAGGCCGTCATTGAAAATAAGAATTTGTTCTTAACTGACTTGCCTGGTTAAATAAAGGTTAAATAAATTATTTTTTTAAAAGTGACCACAAATGTGTTAAACATTTCAAAATATATTTTACATTTGAGATTCTTCCAAGTAGCCACCCTTCGCCTTGATGACACCGTTGCACACTTTTGGCATTCTCTCAACCAGCTTCACCTGGAATGCATTTACAACAGTCTTGAAGGAGTTCCCACATATGCTGAGCACTTGCAGGCTGCTTTTCCTTCACTCTGTGGTCCAAATCCTTCCAAACAATCTCAATTGGGTTGAGGTTGGGTGATTGTGGAGGCCAGGTCATCTGATGCAGCACTCCATCACTCTCCTTCTTGGTCAAATAGCCCTTACATAGCCTAGAGGTGTGTTTTAGGTAATTGTCCTGTTGAAAAACAAATTATAGTCCCACTAAGCACAACCAGATGGGATGGCATATCGCTGAACGCTGTGGTAGCCATGTTGGTTAAGTGTGCCTTGAATTCTAAATAAATCACAGACCGTGTCACCAGCAAAGCACCCCCACACCTCCTCCTCCATGCTTCACGGTGGGAACCACACATGCAGAGATGGTTGGAAGCAAACATTTCAAATTTGGACTCATCAGACCAGAGGATAGATTTCCACCGGTCTAATGTCCATTGCTCATGTTTCTTGGCCCAAGCAAGTCTCTTGTTATTATTGGTGTCCTTTAGTAGTGATTTCTTTGCAGCAATTCGACCATGAAGGCCAATTCACGCAGTCATCTCTGAACAGTTGATGTTGAGATGTGTCTGTTACTTGAACTCTGTGAAGCATTTATTTGGACTGCAATGTCTGATGCTGATCTCTTTAATGAACTTATAATATAATAAATAATCAGCAGAGGTAACTCTGTGTCTTTCTTTCCTGTGGCGGTCCTCATGAGAGCCAGTTTCATCATAGCACTTGATGGTTTTTGCGACTGCGCTTGAAGAAGCGTTCAAAGTTCTTGACATTTTCCGGATTGACTGACCTTCATGTCTTAAAGCAATGATGGACTGTTGTTTCTCTTTGCTTATTTGAGCTGTTCTTGCCATAATATGGACTTGGTCTTTTACCAAATAGGGCTATCTTCTGTATACCACCCCTACCTTGTCACAACACAACTGACTGGCTCAAATCCATTAAGGAGCAAATAAATTCCACAAATTAACAATACACACCTGTTAAATGAAATGCATTCCAGGTGACTAACACATTAAGCTGGTTGAAAGAATGCCAATAGTGTGCAAAGCGGTCATCAAGGCAAAGGGTGGCTACTTTGAAGAATCTCAAATATATTTTGATTTGTTTACCACTTTTTTGGTTACTAAATGATTCCATGTGTTATTTCATAGTTTTGATGTCTTCACTATTATTATACAATGTCGAAAATAGTAAAAATAAAGAAAAAAAAACATGGAATGAGTATGTGTCCAAAGTTCTAACTGGATCTGTACGTAATTATCTTATTTCATATATTTTACATTTGATAAAACTACACATAGGGCCAGAGACTATTACAGACTATGATAGTCTGGAGTAGGAAAAAGGGCCACTAGATGTTTTTCGATAGATTACATAAAAACCTTGAAAGGAGACAAAAATCTGGTATTTTACTGGTAAACTTAGAAATTTTCCAGTAAAATACCCTTCCTTTGCAACCCAAGTGAGAAGCGAGAGGGTGAATCTCAAAAGGTGATGCTGGAGAGTGAGTCTTTACCTCCCCCCTCCGCTGGTGATGGCCGGGGTGGTCCTTGTGAACAGGTCCGAGATCTGCGACGACAGCTTGGTCTTGGCTGCCGTCTGCTGTTGAACTCTCACCTCAGCTGCGTCGGCCAGGTGCATCAGAGTCTTCCTCTCAGGGCTCTCCTCAAAGTTCTTACAGCCAACACACTTACAGGTAGACGAGCACATGATCTTGGCCTGGCAGAGAGAGAAGAAGAACCAGCAAGGCTGAGTCTCAATGAGGTCAACCAGGGCTGGGGACGATGAGCTGAATTAGGTGTGTTACGGCTTGGTTTTACTGCTTGGCTGGAACAAAAGCCATGCGCCCACACCGACCACTTAAGGACAAGTAAGGTCTTCACTCGGGCTGTTATAGTGACCGTGTTATCGCCAGTCACAAGTCGTGACCACAGTTAAATTCCATGTGACCGTTGAGTCACGATAACCAGGCTTCTCCAAGGCGCACTTGATGCCGCTGATGGTCATTAGTAGCCTACCAAACTTGCTAAAGGCCAGTCGCTAATGGTCTGGTACTCAGCACTCCATTATCCAGGCTGTATAATATCCGGCCGTGATTAGGAGTCCCATAGGGCGGCGCACAATTGGCCCAGCGCTGTCCAGGTTTGGCTGGGGTAGGATGTCATTGTAAATAAGAATTTGTTTTTAACTGACTTGCCTAGTTCAATAAATATTTTTTTTTTTAAATCGAATCACTCTGACATCAATGCAAATGCCATCGAATATCAAACCAAACACTTCGTGAGAGCCCTGGCATTCAGAGTTTGAGCGGAATAGGATCACCTGCTGCGCAGGACCTGTGAAACAGGGTTGGAGAGCCCATAGCCTAGTGAAACGTGATCTTATAAGCAGCCATTGCGCAATCGTGTGCGAAAACAGAGTTTTGACTGGCCACTACTTAAAAGAGGATCCCAGCTTTCTCATGCTGCTATTTTTATTGCTCAACTCTTAAAATTAAGCACATAAATCCACTTTACAACCACCTGGTATATTAAAAACGTAACCTCCATTTGCAGGCTACGGATTATGTTTTTTTTGTGGGTAATTCTAAATAAATAAAAAAAATAAGAATAGATTCAATTAAGAATAGTCTGATGGTGTGAATATTATCAAGTGCCTGTCAAATTGTGAATGAGAGACTGATGAAGTGTGTGCAGCTTGCGCAGAAACAGAGCAGAGCGAATGCCTTTCATGCAACCCCCCCCCCAAAAAAAAAAAAATAACATTACAAATGTTTAAAATGTATATGTTCTAAAGGTCAGCATCGGTGACTTGAAGGCTATGCGTGAAAGCCTGGAGATGCTAAGTACTTTTACGTTAATTAACGGTCAATTACTGTGAGACCGGCAGTTATTTGCATGACAGTTAAAGGCTGACAAAATGTCATGACCACCACAGTCCTAGTCTTCACATCGTTTCCTATCTTTTATCTACAGTGATATCAAAAGATTGGACAAGTGAAAGTAAGATAGAATAGAACAGTATAGAATACAACTTTAACGTCCACCCGTAGAAGAACAGGTGCTGGTAAGAGAGAGAGAGAGAGAGAGAGATGGAGGCCCACCTCGTAACACTCGCAGTAGTTCTTCAGACATCCCGAGCGTTTACAGTTGCAGCCTTTGCTGTGTCTGCGGTCCGACTCGCCCTCTTTACCTTTACCGATCTTCGGCTTGAATGCCTCCGGGTTACGGTCCAGACACGCCTGGGGGAAATAACACACCCCTCTTAAAACAACTCTTTACACAAGTAGTCAGATACAACTAAATAGTTACTTTTACCACAATACCAAATGATAACACGAATCAAGGAGTACATTAGCCACGCAAAGCTTTTCTCCACACAAAAACCAAGACAGACAAGCTGACAGAGTTGAGTCAAATCTGATTAGTCTTGTGGTGGCGGACAGTTCCTCACCTTGATGGCTTTAGCTCGCTCGGTCTCGTGTTCCAGGTTGTTGAAGCAGTTGGTACAGTTACAGCTCTGACAGAACTCCCCGTTGGCAAAGCAGTCACAGTACCTGCAGAGAGAGCAAGACCACATTGAGGTTATGCCCATCTCCATGACGTCTACACTCTAAATAAAGGATTTTTTTTTTTTAAATTTAAAAGCGGGAATTCTGTTACACATGAACAGTTGAGTGGGTAGGAGCTCCCTGTAAGTTATAGCACATACAGTTTGAGACACTGAGACTTGTTGCAGTTGCAGGGCTTCCGTGGTCTGGAGGCAGCGTCTGAAGTTGATAAGCTGTGGGAGGAAGGAATACGCGTACGATTAGTCAGCGCATTCGGTTTATTAACAACAATGTCATAAAAATCTGTCGATGTGCCTTTGAGCAAGGCACTTAAGCCCAATTTGCTCCAGGGACGCCGTACTACTGCAGCTGACCCTGTAAAACAACATTTCACTGCACCTATCCAGCATATGTGACAACAAAACATGAAATAGTGAGCTCCACAAGTATTGGGACAGTGACAAATGTGTTGTTGTTTTGCCTCTGTACTCCAGCACTTCGGATTTAAAATGATACAATGACTAAATTCTAAGTAAGAATATAATATGTTTCTAAACACTTCTACATGAATGTGGATGCTACCATGATTACAGATAATCCTGAATAATAAAGAGTGAAAAAGTTACACACAGATATCATATACCCCCCACCCTAAAACAATACTCCCGTTATTGTAATTGGTGAGAGGTTAGCATGTCTTGGGGGTATGATCATCATTATTCACGATTCATTCAGGATTATCTGCAATCATGGTAGCATCCACATTCATGTAGAAGTGTTTAGAAACATTATACTCTTATTTCCAATAAAAGTGACTCCAAAATGGCACAATACATTATTTACCATTCATTTCTATTGGGCAAAAAAATAATAATCTGGAACATAACCAAAATAAACAGCAAATGCACCCAACAAATTTGGGTGCTGTGCTCACCCATTGAGAGGCAGTCTGGCCTGAGTCTGGATGCCTGTAGGGGTGGGGAACCCAGAGCTGCTGGCCAAAGTCACATACGCAGACTGTTGGAGCTGAAAGGGAGAGAGAGAGAGAGACGTAAGAACACAGGAGGGGACACATACACACGCGTTTAAAATGCCTCCAACACACAACCCAGCCCTATACCTGCGTGACATAATGTGCGGGCAGCACAGTATAGCCCATGTTCCCAGAACCAGGCGCCAGCATGGTGCCCGGGGGTAGGTTGGTGAGGTTGGGCTGGATTTGGGGCAGCGGCGTGGCGGGCATGATCAACCTCTGCTGGGTCTGAGTTGTCAGCACCTGGCCCGACGACGTCAGGGGCTTGGGCACCACCTGAGAGAGGGGAAGAGGAATGAAGGTTAGTTGGGGCGGCAGGGTAGCCTAGTTGTTAGAGCATTGGACTAGTAACCGAAAGGTTGCAAGTTCAAATCCTTGAGCGGACAAGGTAAAAATCTGTCGTTTTGGCGGACATTGAGAATAAGAAATTGTTCTTAACTGACTTGCCTAGTTAAATAAAGGTTAAATAAAATAGTTAAAATTACACTACATTAATTGAGAGTGCATGTCTGTAGCTGTTGTGGCCGAGTGAATCAATAAGGGAACAATTCCATCTGTAAGTAATGTGTGTGTGTTTCACCTGCTTCATGGTCTGTGCTGGGATGATGGGGACAGACATCCTGACTTGGGCTGTGTTGACCACCATAGGCTTGGCTGTGGAAGGAAGAGAAGTCATATGAAATACCAGCTCTATTATGGCTCTGTTTGGACCTAAAAAAAGACTACCCCTGCCAGTCTCTATGGATAATCAATCAATTGTAATTTTACATCAACAGATGTCTGTTGATGTCTGTCTCCTACCGGTCATGGATGAGTTGGTGCAGTGGCTGCCGGCCTGTCCCGTGCTGCTGCCCGTGGTGGCAGTGACCAGCCTGACGTAGTGGAAGCGGCTGCCGGGCACCTGGATCTGCTGCACGTTGGACGAGGTGGACAGGGGGAAGATGGTCTTAAACTGGGGGCCGCCCACCGTCACAGTCTGCACCGGCTTCATGGGCTGTGAGTAGAGGGGGGGGAGGGGATTGGTCAGGGTCAGCAGTAGCATGCAAGATTCAAATTATCAAGGGCTTGGTGATTAACTTGGTGGCCTTGTGGTTAGAGTATTTATTTATTTTTATTTCACCTTTAATTAACCAGGTAGGCCAGTTGAGAACAAGTTCTCATTTACAACTGCGACCTGGCCAAGATAAAGCAAAGCAGTGTGACAAAAAAACAACACAAGAGTTACCACATAGGATAAACAAAAAGTACAGTCAATAACACAATAGAAGAACCTATATACAGTGTGTGCAAACGGAGTAAGGAGGTAAGGCGATAAATAGGCCGTAGTACCGAGTATCCGCCGTGAGATTGGAAGGTTAGGAGTACGACCCCCGGACTGAGTCATACCAAAGTTAAGATAGGAAGCAATGCGTCTCCGCTTGGTACTCAGCATTAAGAAGATGGCCCTGCGATAGATTAGTGTCCTGTCCAGGGGGAGTAATGGACAGGACACTAGGCTCATGCTCCTATGAGCAGTTCCGGAAGGCTACTTGTTGGTGATTAGTTGGCTAGTTGAATCAGGTGATCCAGTGCTTGAATAGAACAAAAAAAAATGTGCAGTCCTGAGGCTGGGGTCCCAGAGGGCCAGATAAACTGTTAGAGAGGTTAGTTTTACCTATGCAGTAGAATGGCTGGAGACTACCTTGGCTGGAGAGGTGGCTGTAGACTGTTGTACTAGTATCTGCTGTCCCAGGTGGGCCATGTTGAGCGGCAGAGACACTGACTTCTGAGGGGAGTTGGGTACCTGGGAGGCCACCGACACCATCGTCAACTGTTACACAAAAAGAAAAGAGTATAGGTTTAGTCATGAAATCCAAACGGAAAATGGGGAAAACTGCAATGGGTCTCTCTCTCCCTCGCTCAAAGTGGGGTCAGAGGGATTGACTGGCAGCGTGTCTGACTTTGCTAGGTGACTTGAGGGGGGAGATGGCAATCTTGCTGTTGGAGCTGAGGGTCTCAGAGAGAGTGATGGTCCGCGGGGGGGTCACTGGGCTGCTCGTGGACAGGACTCGACCTGGGAAGTGGGGTCAGGGGAGGGTACAGAATCACAATGATGAGGTCAGAACCAGGGATCAAGGTCTACATAGTTTTCTATGGCTCAAAGCGGCTATGACACAGTTATAACTCAGGCTGTACGTTCAATGATTACACGGCTTATCCCTGAGCGTGTGGCACATTACAAACCAAGCATTCATTCTATGAAGGGGTTAATACAACAAACACGTGACGGTGATTACCTGTAATGACATTGGATACTGATGTCTGGGCGGTCAGACCTTTGTTGTTGACAGCTTTAGTGATGATGAACTTGATTGGTCCAGCTGACGACACCTGCGTTTTCTTTGCAATCTGTTGGCAAATACATTCATTGACCTTCACTGTACGAACTACAGCAAAGAGACCTACACACGAAGCTGGCCAAATCACCAGCAAACCTTCAAAAAGTTAACCCGTGGCTAAATTCATCTCCTCACTACAAAATGTGTACACAGCTGAGCACAGACAAACAAGTCAACAAACAAGTAAACAGGTCAACAAACAAGTAAACAAATCAGGCCTCGGGCCTCTCGTGTGATGCAGCGGTCTAAGGCACTGCATCGTAATCTGTGTCACCACAGACCCTGGTTCGATCCCAGGCTGTGTTGCAGCCAGCCGCGACCCGGGAGACGGCGCCCAATTGGCCCAACGTCGTCCGGGTTAGGGGAGGGTTTGGCCGGCCGGGTTGTCCTTGTTCCATCGCGCTCTAGTAACTCCTGTGGCGGGCCTGGAGCAGTGCACGCTTGCCAGGTGTACGGTGTTTCCTCCGACACATTGGTGCGGCTGGCTTCCGGGATAAGAAAGCGTTGTGTCAAGAAGCAGAGCGGCTTGGCAGGGTCGTGTTTCGGAGGACGCACGGCTCTCAACCATCACCTCTCCCGAGTCCGTACAGGAGTTGCTGCGATGGAACAAGACTAACTATCAATTGGATATCACGAAATTGGGGAGAAAAATTTAATAAATTTACAAAAATGATCAGGTCTCACCTGAACAGTCTTCAGCTGCTGGGCCTGCAGGGTGGACATCTGACTGGCCGAGCTGACCGCCTGCCCCACCATGACCGGCTTCAGGTCTGTCCTCCCCCCTATCGTCAGCACCTTGAAATGCTGCGGGTTGGCCTTGGCCTCCCCCTGCCCTGAGCCAGGCTTGGAGCCCGTGTGGGGCAGCTGCAGCACAATAGACTGGCCTGACTTGCCTATGGCCGTCACCATGAACTTCTGGCCCCCTGGAGTGATAGTGGTGGTGCCTGGGGACCTGGTGGTGTCTGCTCCCGGGGATGAGGCCACCTTATTGAGGATGATCTGGTGGTTGGCTGAGAGCTTCTGTAAGCCCCCCGAGGTGAGACTGACCCCACCCAGGCTGGTAGTGGTTTTGGGGGTGGCGGATGTGAGGGTGGAGGTTGTGGCAGGTCGGAGTGTAAGGGGGGAGGATGAAGCTATGGATGGGGTGAGGAGGAGCTGAGTGGCAGAGGTGGTGCTACAGAGGGTGGAGTCTGTGGTGATGGAGGTGGTCAGGGCCTGAGTCCGCTGGGTCGGAGGAGCATCCGAACACAGGCTAACGATCTCTTGGACGGCGAGAACATCTGTTTCCATGGGGATTGGTGCATCGTCGCTGGGCTGTGATTGGCCAGACGCCGCAGGGAACTCGGTGGGTGGGTCGTCATCCATGACGATGGCCTCGGTGTCCATTATCTCGTCAGGGAGGAGGATGTTCAGCTCTGGCGACACCACGTCCATGTCTCCAGGTTTACACTCAGCTCAAAACAGTCGCTGCAGGAGACAAAACGGGGAACATTAGAATGTCAGTCCAATAAGAATGTCAGTCCAAATAATTTATTAGAAGCATCAAACACCTTTTCTGGTACTTTCCTTTCGTATCAAGGAAAGTACCAGTACACAAATAAACGACAGAAATAGCTGCAGCAACTTTTGGGATAGAGTCAAAACATGCAGTTCCAAACAGAGGTTTTTAGATCCTGCTTGGTGCCAATAAGCAATTTTTAGACAACCAAGAGCAATTGCAAAAGTATTTTATATCTGGAAAAAAAAGTTAAATAAAGTGAGATGCCTAAAACTGAATGACCTTTTTCCAATTCCTGCATATGAACATGTGTTGATGTTTGCATATAACGGTGTGGATGTTGTGCACACACACACTACTGCAATGACACGAGAAGGTGCAAACCCATCACTATTGATTTGAAGGATGTCATTGTTATATACAGCCCAAAACATCTACCGGTAGTGTGTGACATCAGTAAATATATTAAGATGCATAGATCTGCTATCAATAACGCAAGAATCAAGAGCAAATCCACAAAATAGTTTCAAAGACAGCGAGGAATTTCATAAGAAATTAAAAAGTTGGTACACACATAGGCAATGGAACATCGAGTAACTGACGTTACAGAAATATAAAATCATAAAGTATCTATTTAAATAGCATTAGAAATGTTGGCTAGCTAAGTTAAATGCGGTAGAGTAGCCAGCCACCGAGAACAATAACACACTTTTGTTCTTTATGTAACGACATTATGACCCGAACTATTTGATTGCAATACTACATTAAACGCTTACTTTGCAACAAAGCCCACCTGATTTCTAACGGTATAAATTAGAATTTAGCTCGCTAGCTAACTAACATGTCATCGATTGTGTGG
Organism: Oncorhynchus keta; assembly: GCF_023373465.1. Lineage (NCBI taxonomy): Eukaryota > Metazoa > Chordata > Actinopteri > Salmoniformes > Salmonidae > Oncorhynchus > Oncorhynchus keta. The sequence continues at coordinate 40,875,087 of NC_068429.1, forward strand.
CTAGCTAACGTAGCTAGCTTGGTTAGGCCGCTTCGGACATCCAGGAGAATAACAATCTTTGTCCTACCTCCGCCGTACTCCAAATAAGACAGATGGTACACTATACAAGTCGATAAACTATGGGGTATCGATGTTCCATCTTCTCAATGTTCTATAAGATATATGGTTGGGGGCTGATTCTTGTTTTCTCAACTAAGCAGCCTGTCAAAATCATCCATTGGTGACAGGAGCAGCACTATGAAAACGACCAGCGAGCTAGCTACGTTTCTATTTTCAGGCCGGGGTTGGATTTCGAAAGATCCGCCATTTTCACCTCGTCATCAGTTAACTAAAGAGACGAGAGGAAGATATAGCAATAGAGATAAACGCCCATGCCATGGATCTTGTTTACCAATGAAGTAATGGTGGTACCGTTTGCAATTGATCCTAACCGGGTAGTGCAACACAGTAATATTAAAAGAGTACTCCGGGTTGTCACCATAACGTTACAAACCATGTGATCTTGTAAATATTTACATGGTACTCTGTGTAGAACTACAGTGAACAACGACACGAATGATTACATTTACATTTAAGTCATTTAGCAGACGCTCTTATCCAGAGCGACTTACAAATTGGTGCATTCACCTGAATGATACATCTACATTATTGTCCATTGGTAATCAACTGTGGTGAACTGTTATTTTGTGCTTTGGGGAAGAAAAACAATTTTAATGTAAAATAATCCAATGTCATTAGAACAACCTTTTTTACAGTCATTTGTCACAGAACACCCCAGAAACCTTGATATATAAAAAGGGGAATATGACCTTCCTTGGGGGGAAAAAAGCAACCAAGCCCGAGGCCAGCATCAGACCATTTGACAGTCGAAGCCCCAGCTGCTTTCAAGCCATTTCCCCAAGCAGAGAGTAGACAGACCAGGAGGGTATTTTTCCAGCTAGCCAAAATTGAATAGACAGGATAACTGCAATGGCAAGCCCCCCTGCAAGCTAAGCCCTAATGGCAAACTGGGCAAGCGAAATCATAAAATTACTCTCCATTTGTCAGGGTGCTGGAAGCAAGCTGCATTTGTAATGCATTTGATGTCATTAAATATGAAATCACACAAAGTTACAGTCTGAATAATCAATGTCATTCTCAAACATCAGCAAATGCAGCCATGTAACGTTGATAATAGTCACCTTTATTTGAATGAATGGTAAATAAATGTGCCTATGCATGTTTTCTAACTTCCTGTCGCGTCTACAACAGCAGTTCTATACTAAGTTAGCTAGTTAGAATAAGGTATCTTCCTATGCAGCTAGCTAGCTGTCTGCTAACTGGCCAAATGGACATAATCAGCTGTTAGCAAGCAAGCCTGGCCATCAGCTAACTCATTAGCATGTTGGCTAACATTATTTTGCCCCTTACACACAGCGAATAGATTCTTACGTGGCTTGTTTTCCCCCTGGGTGCAACACTTTTGGTGACACGAAACGTGTTAACGCACACACTCCTTCGCCGTTCCAAACAGGCGGAGCAACATCTCGGTAAAATCCACAGAAACGTAGACGATTGTTCAAAATACCGCGCGTAGCACCATTTCACCCCTACCATCCCATAATAATGTCACGTCCTTGACAACCACACCGCGCGTCATCGATAGCGCTACAACAAAGGAGTGCGTTCGTAAATTGTCCATTGGTAATCAACTGTGGTGAACTGTTATTTTGTGCTTTGGGGAAGAAAAACAATTTTAATGTAAAATAATCCAATGTCATTAGAACAACCTTTTTTACAGTCATTTGTCACAGAACAACACCCCAGAAACCTTGATATATAAAAAGGGATGGCAATCGCCATCACGGTTGACAACTCCATTGTGTCCTCCTCCCAGAGCGCTAAGAACCTTGGCGTGATCCTGGACAACACCCTGTCGTTCTCAACTAACATCAAGGCGGTGGCCCGTTCCTGTAGGTTCATGCACTACAACATCCGCAGAGTACGACCCTGCCTCACACAGGAAGCGGCGCAGGTCCTAATCCAGGCACTTGTCATCTCCCGTCTGGATTACTGCAACTCGCTGTTGGCTGGGCTCCCTGCCTGTGCCATTAAACCCCTACAACTCATCCAGAACGCCGCAGCCCGTCTGGTGTTCAACCTTTCCAAGTTCTCTCACGTCACCCCGCTCCTCCGCTCTCTCCACTGGCTTCCAGTTGAAGCTCGCATCTGCTACAAGACCATGGTGCTTGCCTACGGAGCTGTGAGGGGAACGGCACCTCAGTACCTCCAGGCTCTGATCAGGCCCTACACCCAAACAAGGGCACTGCGTTCATCCACCTCTGGCCTGCTCGCCTCCCTACCACTGAGGAAGTACAGTTCCCGCTCAGCCCAGTCAAAACTGATCGCTGCTCTGGCTCCCCAATGGTGGAACACACTCCCTCACGACGCCAGGACAGCGGAGTCAATCACCACCTTCCGGAGACACCTGAAACCCCACCTCTTTAAGGAATACCTAGGATAGGATAAAGTAATCCTTCTCACCCCCCTTAAAAGATTTAGATGCACTATTGTAAAGTGGCTGTTCCACTGGATGTCATAAGGTGAATGCACCAATTTGTAAGTCGCTCTGGATAAGAGCGTCTGCTAAATGACTTAAATGTAATGTAAATGTAATGTAAATGTAAATTAACTCTGGCTATCTACTCCTATTCCTGAGCACGCTTCTCAGAGTGTGCCAGAGCGCAGAGTAATTTATGAATTTACGAATGCGCAATACCCGTTGAATATGACGGGTTTCAGTAAAATTAGACAAAAAACGTAATTCACAGTCACCAATGTTATAGTGTATGTTCATAAATTCAATGTGGCGATCTACTCTGATTTCAGACAACTCTCGTCTGAGTGTGCCAGAGCGCAGAATAACATGCCTTTATGAACGCTTAACACCAGTTGAATATAGCCGGTGTCGGTAAACGTCCGCAAAAAATGCAAATTGTTGCCAGCAGCACAGTTACGTCACCAGCGCTCTGGATAACATCAAAACAGCCTAACCAGCTCTGCTAGGGCTGGTAAGAAGTAGCTAGCAAGCTAGCCAAATTTGGACAGTTAGCTTGGGTGCTGGGATCACTCAGATCAACCCTACTCCTCTGCCAGAGAGTCCAGTGTGCGAAATGCTCTGAATTTAGGAATGTACAATCTTGGCAATGCTCTGAATTTATGAATGCCCAGACTGCACTCTGAGCGCACTCTGTCACTCTAAAGTGAATTTACGAACACACCCTCAGCAAGACTGCAAAGTGCACAAAAATAAAATATTTTAGAATATAAAGGAACAATTACGTATTTGGTCACATTTTTCCGCTGATGTGACAACATGTAAATAGAGTAGTCTTAATGTAATCATTCAATCTCAAACACTGAATTCACTATACCCCCATATTTGACACTGCGGCTCTGGGACCTCTCTTCCCTGTTAGTCCTCCAGGCTCTTTGTACCACACTGCTCCTGACAGAGATAGAGAGATGGGCCCAGGGCCGGCCTACTCATAAGGCAGGTTTAGGCAGCCGCCTGTGGTCAGCATATTGACGAGGATGGATTTTCTGAGCTAAGTTGACCAAAACGCACATCCAACAACACATAAAACCTTACAATTCTGCACCGAACCAATGAGAATTTCTTTCAACCAGTGGCATATGGGCTTTTTAGGTGAGCGCTGATGACGTCCTGTGACATCATCAGGTTTCAAAGATGTTTCTAGAGACAATATCTCTCTCATCATCACTCAATACCTAGGTTTACCTCCACTGTGTTCACATCCTACCATACCTTTGTCTGTACATTATACCTTGAAGCTAGTTTTTCACCCCCAGAAACCTCCTTTTACTCTCTGTTCCTGATGTTCTAAACGACCAATTCTCATAGCTTTTAGCCGTACCCTTATCCTACTCCTCCTCTGTTCCTCTGGTGATATAGAGGTGAATCCAGGCCCTGCAGTGCCTAGCTCCACTCCTATTCCCAAGGCGCTCTCTTTTGATGACTTCTGTGACCGTAATAGCCTTGGTTTCATGCATGTTAACATTAGAAGCCTCCTCCCTATGCTTGTTTTATTCACTGTTTTAGCACACTCTGCCAACCCGGATGTTCTAGCTGTGACTGAATCCTGGCTTAGGAAGACAACCAAACTACAACATTTTCAGACAAGATAGAACTGCCAAAGGGGGTGGTGTTGCAATCTACTGCAGAGATAGCCTGCAGAGTTCTGTCCTACTATCCAGGTCTGTACCCAAACAATTTGAACTTCTACTTTTAAAAATCCACCTCCCTAAAAACAAGTATCTCACTGTTGCCACCTGCTATAGACCACCCTCTGCCCCCAGCTGTGCTCTGGACACCATAATACCACAAATATTGGCCTATATATTTTGCAAACCTGACCAAATTGGTTACGTTATCTGCATAACTATAATATTTTTTAAATTATCATAAGGCATATTCCATCTATTATTGAAAGAGTCGTGGCAATGTCAGACCAATCATATTAAAACCAATGGAGCCTGTTGGTGGAAATATTGGAAACTGTGTAGCCTATGGTTAAAACAGCAATAGTTAGGCATTATTATTTAGACTTTTTCCAGCTTTATGTCAAGTTTGGTGCACTCATTATGAAGGCATTTTACGTGTAACGGGATTCTTCCGTCGAAGGAGAGGCGGACCAATACGCAGCGTTGTTGAAGTTCATGTTTTTTAATAAGGAAAACTATACATGAACAAACTACAAAACAATAAATGTGAAAACCCGAAACCAGTCCCGTGTGGTACAAACACAGACCCAGGAGACAATCACCCACAAAACCCAACACCAAACAGGCTACCTAAATATGGTTCCCAATCAGAGACAATGACTAACACCTGCCTCTGATTGAGAACCATATCAGGCCAAACACAGAAAGAGACAAACTAGACACACAACATAGAATGCCCACTCAGATCACACCCTGATCAAACAAAAAATAGAAACATACAAAGCAAACTATGGTCAGGGTGTGACATTACGTTGGACCAAATGCATTCCTATGGAATTTCATATACATACAGTGCCTTTGGAAATTATTCAGAAACCTTGACTTTTTCCACATTTTGTTAAATTACAGCCTTATTCTAAAATGGATTAAATAAAACATTTTCCTCAGCAATCTACACACAATACCCTAGGAAAAATAGTCTTTTAAAAACATTTTTGCAAATGTCTAAAAAATAAAAACAGAATAACCTTATTTACATAAGAATTCAGACCCTTTCGAGCTCAGGTGCATCCTGTTTCCATTGATCACCCTTAAGATGTTTCCACCTGTGGTAAATTCAATTGATTGGACATGATTTGGAAAGGCACACACCTGTCTATATGATCCCATAGTTGACAGTGCGTGTCAGAGCAAAAACCAATCCATGAGGTCGAAGGAATTGTCCGTAGAGCTCCGAGACAGGATTGTGTCGAGGCACAGATCTGCGGAAGGGTACCCAAACATTTCTGCAGCATTGAAGGTCCCCAAGAACACAGTGGCCTCCACCAGTCTTAAATGGAAGAAGTTTGGAACCACCAAGACTCCATGACCCCAATGCTCACTCTGATAGAGCTATAGAGTTCCTATTTGGAGATGGGAGAACCTTCCAGAAGGACAACCATCTCTTCAGCACTCCACCAATCAGGCCTTTAAGGTAGAGTGGCCAGACAGAATCCACTCCTCAGTGAAAGGCACATTCCAGCCTGCTTGGAGTTTGCCAAAAGGCACCTAAAGACTCTCAGACCATGAGAAACAATATATTCTGGGCTGATGAAACAAAGATTGAACTCTTTGGCCTGAATGCCAAGTGTCACGTCTGGAGGAAACCTGGCACCATCCCTACGGTGACGCGTGGTGGCAGCATCATGCTGTCGGGATTTTTTTCAGCAGCATGGACTGGGAGACTAGTCAGGATCGAGGCAAAGATGAGCGGAGCAAAGTACTAAGAGATCCTTGATGAAAACCTGCTCCAGAGACCTGGACAACGACCATAAGCACACAGCCACGCTATGCAGGAGTGGCTTCGGGACATGTCTCTGAATGTCCTTGTGTGGCCCAGTCAGAGGCCGGACTTGTGGGGTGGCCAGTCCTCTTCTGGCTGTGCCGGGTGGAGATTATAACAGAACATGGCCAAGATGTTCAAATGTTCATAAATGACCAGCATGGTCGAATAATAACAAGGCAGAACAGTTGAAACTGGAGCAGCAGCACAGTCAGGTGGACTGGGGACAGCAAGGAGTCATCATGTCAGGTAGTCCTGGGGCACAGTCCTAGGGCTCAGGTCCTCCGAGAGAGAGAAAAAGAGAGAGAATTAGAGAGAGCATATGTGGGGTGGCCCGTCCTCTTCTGGCTGTGCCGGGTGGAGATTATAACATAACATGGCCAAGATGTTCAAATGTTCATAAATGACCAGCATGGTCGAAAAATAGTAAGGCAGAACAGTTGAAACTGGAGCAGCAGCATGGCCAGGTGGACTGGGGACAAAAAGGAGTCGTCATGTCAGGTAGTCCTGGGGCATGGTCCTAGGGCTCAGGTCCTCCGAGAGAGAGAAAGAAAGAAGGAGAGAATTAGAGAAAGCACACTTAGATTCACACAGGACACCGAATAGGACAGGAGAAGTACTCCAGATATAACAAACTGACCCTAGCCCCCTGACACAAACTACTGCAGGATACATACTGGAGGCTGAGACAAGAGGGGACAGGAGACACTGTGGACCCATCCGAGGACCCCGGACAGGGCCAAACAGGAAGGATATAACCCCACCCACTTTGCCAAAGCACAGCCCCCACACCACTACTGTGAAAGTTACACACTCAACATAATTTACAAACAAAGCATTTGTGTTTAGTGAGTTCGCCAGATCAGAGGCAGTAGAGAAGATCAGGGATGTTCTTGGACCAAAATGTTTTGTGTGTGTGTACAGATACCCCAAAAACGAATACATTACATTGTTACAGGTGTCAAGCTTTATGGGCATGTGGCAGCAGTGTGTAGGAGGGAGGTTCTTTGGTGTGAGAAGTGTGCAGAAGAATATAACACAAAGGAATGTGTAGTATTGGGGAAAGAAGTGGTATGTGTTAATTGTAGGGGTACCATGGGGCTGGGGATCACAAATGTCTGGTGCGAGAAAGACAGGTTCAGGTTTCCAGGGATATTTCAAATCAAAGTTTATTTGTCACGGGCGCCGAATACCACAGGTTACAGTGAAATAGTTACTTACAGGCTCTAACCAATGGTGCAGAAGAAAAAAAAGGTATGTGTGTGTGTAGGTAAGTAAAGAAATAAAACAACAGTAAAAAGACATTAGCAAGGCTATATACAGACACCTTTTAGTCAGGCTTATTGAGGTAGTATGTACATGTAGGTATTGTTAAAGTGACTATGCATATATGATGAACAGAGAGTAGCAGAAGTGTAAAAAGAGGGGTTGGAGGGGGGGGGACACAATGCAGATAGCCCGGTGAGGCAATGTGCGAGAGCACTGGTTGGTCGGCCCATTTGAGGTAGTATGTATAGTTAAAGTGACAATGCATATAAGATCAACAGAGAGTAGCAGCAGCGTAAGAGTAAAAGAGGGGTTGGGGGGTGGCACACAATGCAAATAGTCCGGGTAACCATTTGGTTACCTGTTCAGGAGTCTTATGGCTTGGGGGTAAAAACTGTTGAGAAGCCTTTTTGTCCTAGACTTGGCCCTCCGGGTACCGCTTGCCATGCGGTAGTAGAGAGAACAGCCTATGACTGGGGTGACTGGGGTCTTTGAAATTTTTAGGGCCTTCCTCTGACACCTCCCGGTGTAGAGGTCCTGAATGGCAGGCAGCTTTGTCCCAGTGATGTACTGGGCCTTACACACTACACTCTGAAGTACCTTGCGGTCGGAGGCCGAGCAATTGCCGTACCAGGAAGTGATGCAACCGGTCAGGATGCTCTCGATGTTGCAGCTGTAGAACCTTTTGAGGATCTCAGGACCCATGCCAAATCTTTTTAGTTTCCTGAGGGGGAATAGGCTTTGTCATGCCCTCTTCAAGACTGTCTTGGTGTGTTTGGACCACTCTAGTTTGTTGTTGATGTGGACACCAAAGAATTTGAAGCTCTCAACCTGCTCCACTACAGCCCGTCAATGAGAATGGGGACGTGCTTGGTGCTCCTTTTCATCCACAATCATCTCTTTAGTCTTGGTTACGTTGAGGGATAGGTTGTTGTTCTGGCACCACCCGGCCAGGTCTCTGACCTCCTCCCTATAGGCTGTCTCGTTGTTGTCGGTGATCAGGCCTACCACTGTTGTGTCGTCTGCAAACTTAATGATGGTGTTGGAGTCGTGCCTGGCCATGCAGTTGTGGGTGAACAGGGAATACAGGAGGGGACTGAGCACGCACCCCTGGGGAGCTCCAGTGTTGAGGATCAGTGTGGCAGATGTGTTGCTACCTACCCTCACCACCTGGGGGTGACCTGTCAGGAAGTCCAGGATCCAATTGCAGAGGGAGGTGTTTAGTCCCAGGATCCTTAGCTTGGTGATGAGCTTTGAGGGTACTATGGTGTTGAACGCTGAGCTGTAGTCAATGAACAGCATTCTCACATAGGTGTTCCTTTTGTCCAGGTGGGAAAGGGCCGTGTGGAGTGCAATAGAGATTGCATCATCTGTGGATCTGTTTGAGCGGTATGCAAATTGGAGTGGGTCTAGGGTTTCTGGGATAATGGTGTTGATGTGAGCCATTACCAGCCTTTCAAAGCACTTCATGGCTACGGACGTGAGTGCTATGGGTCTGTAGTTATTTAGGCAGGTTGCCTTTGTGTTCTTGGGCACAGGGACCATGGTGGTCTGCTTGAAGCATGTTGGTATTACAGACTCAATCAGGGACATGTTGAAAATGTCAGTGAAGACACCTGCCAGTTGGTCAGCACATGCCCGAAGTTTATTCTTCCGAATAAACTCTTAAAGACCTAGTAATATTTTACATCAATAGCAGTCAACATTAATGGTCACCTTAATTCAGTCTCATCTGAAAGTTGTAAATTCTTGGTTATCTGCATGAACCCTGGCTAACAATTTGAATCAGCAATACAAAATTGGATTTAATAATTTATTCACCAAATACCTAACTAATCACACAAAATTACACATACACATAATTAAATCATAACTTGATTACAAATTACGTCATAAAGGAAAATGTCCCTAGTGGGCGGAACAGATATGACAGCTTGTTACACAAAAGAAAAGGGGCTGGGTTTGAGTGAAAGAGCGGGAAGACTGAGGAACAAAGGTGAAGCTGTGCTATCGTAAATACAGAACCTGATGCATTCTAAATTACCGCCCATTTGGAAAAGGAAAATGCAATAAATATTTACTCTGAGCTGCACTTCGGTAGGTTGGTGGTAGATGGAAGGCCGTGTTGCCAAACCGAGTCCTTTGAAGAATATCTCTGGTTGTCAATTGGATACATTGTAGTAACGTCGTTGGGTAATAGACGGGATACTCACTCGGTTCCTTCCTAACCCTCATTGCATCTGCTGTTGCTAACTCAACGGCTAGGAGGTATCACTTCTGTAGTGATTAAGAGTTCAACGTTCATACCATTCGCAACCAAAGCTCACGCCGATGTTGGCTTCGTTCTGTAGTTATTATTTGAACCATTCTGACATAGGACCGTTGTCCTCACATCCTCGGAACAGGAAGTTATATTGTCGTCAAGGGCTTATATAGGAAGGGAGAGGAGGGCGTGTTTGAAAAGTTTTATAGCCCATGTCCCTTCACAGGGCTGGCCACTGATTGAGCAGCCCTATCTTATGAAAATCCAAATCTCTCATTTTAGAAGCTAAATTCACATTTCATCCATTCACAAATAATTTCATATTCAAACATTTAAATTGAACAACAATTCCATGTGATGTGTAGACTTTCCACTGTAGAGTTTATGTCATCTTATCATTGATGAGACTGTCTCAGATGACAACCGAACTGACATCATATTCGTTAAGTACCACCGCATATGTTCAATTGGTCGCATTACCAGAATATAGTTAATTTCCCCCCGACCTTCTGATGTTCCCCGAATCTCTATGTTAACCAAGGGTTTTGCAAATGTAACCTCAGTAGGGTAGAGAGAGGAAAATGGGGGGAAGAGGTATTTATGACTGTCATAAACCTACCCCCCAGGCCAACGTCATGACACCGGTGTAGTATGATTCAATCTTAGCCCTGTATTGACGCTTTGCCTGTTTGATGGTTCGTCGCAGGGCAAAGCGGGATTTCTTGTAAGCTTCCGGGTTAGAGTCCCGCACCTTGAAAGCGGCAGCTCTACCCTTTAGCTCAGTACGAATGTTGCCTGTAATCCATGGTTTCTGGTTGGGGTATGTACGTACAGTCACTGTGGGGACGACGTCCTCAATGCACTTATTGATAAAGCCAGTGACTGATGTGGTGTATTCCTCAATGTCATCGGAAGAATCCCGAAACATGTTCCAGTCTGTGATAGCAAAGCAGTCCTGTAGTTTAGCATCTGCTTCAGCTGACCATTTTTTTTATTGACCGAGTCATTGGTGCTTCCTGCTTTAATTTGTGCTTGTAAGCAAGAATCAGGAGGATAGAGTTGTGGTCGGATTTACCAAATGGAGGGCGAGGGAGAGCTTTGTACGCATCTCTATGTGTGGAGTACAGGTGATCTAGATTTTTTTCCCCTCTGGTTGCACATTTAACATGTTGATAGAGATTTGGTAGAACTGATTTAAATTTCCCTGCATTAAAGTCTCCGGCCACTAGGAGCCTCTGGGTGAGTGGTTTCCTGTTTGCTTATTTCCTTATACAGCTGACTGAGTGCGATATTAGTGCCAGCATCTGTCTGTGGTGGTAAATAAACAGCCACAAAAAGTATAGCTGAGAACTCTCTAGGCAAGTAGTGTGGCCTGCAGTTTATCACAATATACTCTACTTCAGGCGAGAGTAGTGCAGAAGTCGTATGCTGAGTCAGGGAAGAAAGTAGAAGAAGATGGGTCAAGGTGGAGGGATCCTGAGAGGAGTGGTATGAGTGGTAGATATGTACCAGTACAGAGGGATAGGCCAACAAGTTAGATTGAATTTTTAGCATATATAGCAATGGTTATCAACTGTCCTGTAGGGATGGAAAGTAAGTCAAAGAAAAATTGAAGTTGTGGTGGCAGCTGCAGAGAAATATTTGAGTGAACGAGACTTGACGTCAGAAAAGTTACAGGGTGTGTTGAGTGGTGGTGTCCTGTCCTTTCAGGCTGTTGGCCTGAGGTAGGACTAAATAGATTTAAATAGTGGAGTTGGGTGGTGGGTTTTTAATGAGTTTAGGGTTAGATGGTAAGGTATTTGTTGATTTTTTTTGTTTTATATACAGTACCAGTCAAAAGTTTGGACACACCTACTCATTCCAGGGTTTTTCTTTATTTTTACAATTTTCTACATTGTAGAATAATAGTGAAGGCATCAAAACGATGAAATAACACATATGGAATCATGTAGTGACCACAAATGTGTTAAACATTTCAAAATATATTTTCTATTTGAGATTCTTCAAAGTAGCTACCCTTTGCCTTGATGACAGATGAGTCACCTGGAATGTATTTCAATTAACAGGTGTGCCTTGTTAAACGTTCATTTGTGGAATTTCTTTCCTTCTTAATGTGTTTGAGCCAATCAGTTGTGTGACAAAGTAGGGGTGGTATACAGAAGATAGCCCTATTTGGTAAAAGACCAAGTCCATATTATGGCAAGAACAGCTCAAATAAGCAAAGACAGTTCATCGTTACTTTAAGACATGAAGGTCTGTCAATTCGGAACATTTCAAGAACATCTCTTCAAGTGCAGTCGCAAAAACCATCAAGTGCTATGATGAAACTGTCTCCTATAAGGACCGCCACAGGAAAGGAAGACCCAGAGTTACCTCCAATGCAGAGGATAAATTCATTAGAGTTAACTGCACCTCAGATTGCAGTCCAAATAAATGCTTCACAGAGTTCAAGTAACAGACACATCTCAACATCAACTGTTCAGAGGAGACTGCGTGAATCAGGCCTTCATGGTCGAATTGCTGCAAAGAAATCACTACTAAAGGACACCAATAATAACAAGAGACTTGCTTGGGCTAAGAAACACGAGCAATGGACATTAGACCGGTGGAAATCTGTGCTCTGGTCTGATGAGTCCAAATTTGAGATGTTTGCTTCCAACCACCGTGTCTTTGTGATACGCAGAGTAGGTGAACGGATGATCTCTGCATGTGTGGTTCCCACCGTGAAGCATGGAGGAGGTGGTGTGAGGATGTGGGGGTGCTTTGCTGTTGACACTGTCAGTGATTTATTTAGAATTCAAGGCACACTTAACCAGCATGGATACCACAGTATTCTGCAGCGTTACGCCATCCCATTTCGTTTGCGCTTAGTGGGACTATCATTTATTTTTCAATAGGACAATGACCCAAAACACACCTCCAGGCTGTGTAAGGGCAATTTGACCAAGAAGGAGAGTGATGGAGTGCTGCATCAGATGACCTGGCCTCCACAATCACCCAACCTCAACCCAATTGAGATGGTTTGGGATGAGTTGGACCACAGAGTGAAGGAAAAGCAGTCAACAAGCAGAATATATGGGAACTCCTTCAAAACTGTTGGAAAAGTATTCCTCATGAAGCTGCTTGAGAGAATGCCAAGAGTGTGCAAAGCTGTAATCAAGGCAAAGGGTGGCTACTTTGAAGAATCTCAAAAATAAAATATATTTTGATTTGTTTAACACTTATTTGGTTACTACATGATTCCATATGTGTTATTTCATAGTTTTGATGTCTTCACTATTATTCTACAATGTAGAATATAATAAAAAATAAAGAAAAATCCTTGAATGAATAGGTGTGTCCAGACTTTTGACTGGTACTATATATATATATATATATATATATATACAGTACCAATATATATATATATATATATATATTTTTTTTTTTCAAACACAGTATAAGGGAGTTGTACTCCAGTCTAGTAGATGGCGGTAATGCAACATTTTTTGGATACCAACCGCTGTTTAACCTCATCGAAGAAGAAGATTTTTTTTCTTCTCATGTCTGCCATTTCAAGGGGCTTAATTGGTATGGGAAACATTTGTTACCATCGCCAAAGCAAGTGAAGTAGATAATATGCAAAAGTTGAATAAACAATAAAAATTAACAGTAAACATTACACTCACAGAAGTTCCCAAAGAATAAAGACATTAAAAATGTCAAATTATGTGTTGTATGGTTAAAGTGCAAAAGGGAAAATAAATAAGCATAAATATGGGTTGTATTTACAATGGTGTTTGTTCTTCACTGGATGCCCATTTCTTGTGGCAACAGGTCACAAATATTGCTGCTGTGATGGCACACAGTTTCACCCAGTAGATATGGGAGTTTACCAAAATCGGGGTTGTTTTCAAATTTTTTGTGGATCTGTGTAATCTGAGGGAAATATGTGTCTCTGATATGGTCGGTCATACATTTGGCAGGTTTGGAAGTGCAGCTCAGTTTCCACCTCATTCTGTGGGCAGTGTGCACATAGCCTGTCTTCTCTTGAGAGCCAGGTTTGCCTATCTCAATAGCAAGGCTATGGTCACTGAGACTGTACATAGTCAAAGCTTTCCTTCATTTTGGGTCAGTCACAGTGGTCAGTTATTTTGCCACTATGTACTCTCTGTTTAGAAAAATAGCCTTCTAGTTTGCTCTGTTTTTTGTTCATTCTTTCCAATGTGTCAATTATCTTTTTGTTTTCTCATGATTTGGTTGGGTCTAATTGTGTTGTGTCACCATAGGTTGGCACACAATTGGCCCAGTGTCGGGGTTTGGCCGGGGTAGGCCATCTTTGTAAATACGAATTTGTTCTTAACTGACTTGCCTATTTAAATAAAGGTTAAATAAAATAAACGTTTTAAAATGTAGTTGTTCAGATAGCTTGTATGGGCTACATCTATCTAAAGGTGTTGTGTCAAGGTTGACCAATATATTTTTGAATCACACCTGTTAACATGTCTTCCATTTCAGCAACCGTGGTGGTAAGAGGAGAAATGCTGCCATCTGGCCAAAGTAAAATATTAAAATGGATGTAATTTATAACTTCAATGTATGTAGCCTAGACCATTAAATGCTGTGTGTAGCAGTGCAATGTCAAAGCTTTCACCATATGCTTCCATTCCACCGTACAGATCTGCGAACATTGAAGGGTTAGGGCCAGCGAAGGGGTAGAGATAAAATTGGAACAAATATCAATATTAAGAATATTTAATTTAATTTTGGCTCCACTTCGGATCTGTTGGAATTGGTGCTGATGCTAACTAATATCCACGAAGAACAATTTATTGATGGTATGTTATTAAACTCGACTGATCATACAATATCATTTTCATTTAGGTTAATCCAGGTCCAGTATATACGTGCATTTGGTCTCACTACCATAATATCAAAAATATTTATTTGGAAAACAGGCGTGAAAAATTATCTAAAGCTAGTAATAATAATAATATATGCCATTTAGCAGACGCTTTTATCCAAAGCGACTTACAGTCATGTGTGCATACATTCTACGTATGGGAGGCCCTGGGAATTATTATTATTATATATATTATTATTATTATTATAGCTAGTAGAACTTTTGTTAGAATTGTAACTGTTCCATACAGATAAAACAAAGTATCATATTATCAGTAAAGTCTAAAAAGCAAACTAATACCAGATTAGAAACCAAAACGAGAGCTCTACGGGTCGGTTGCCAGTCTTGAAGGACCTTCCTGCCGGTAAAGTGGACATACACTCTTGTCAGCTGAGAATTCTCCTTGTTGACACTTCGTCGGAGAAATGGCGGCCGGAGTGAGACAGGAGCTTGCACAGCTTATGAATTCAAGCGGATCCCACAAAGATCTCGCTGGAAAGTATGTATTGAGCAAAAAAAATTGAAAATATATGTGAATGGAGATATACATTACTTTCAACCCGAGTGTCACGTTTAGAGTGAATTATAAAGCGTCAATGAGCAGGCCGCCGATGCTATGCTAGTTCTCAAATTAGCATAAACTGTAGCTACCGGTACAGCTATACCCAAAGATGGTGGATAAATTAAGATGTCCCACTCAGGCCGTTTACCATTTAAAAAAAATTGTAAGTTCCGGTCTGTTTAACTGTGGTTCTTCCATAGGCACCAATGCATTGGCAGCTGGGTCTGGTCTGTAGCTGACTATGCTATATGTACAAGAAACAACGAGGGGTTGGGATGTCTCGCTTTCTCTTCCGTCTCTGTTGTATACCTTTTACCGGTTTGTAGCTAGCGAGACAGTATCGGTGGTTAAAAGTCTTGCCAAAGGTCTTGTTCTCAACAGTGTGCACTGCTAGTCGATCAGCGAGCTTACAGACAGTAAATAAACTTCAGCTAGCTAGCCTTTAATAATAATTGATTACATTTCTATATAGCGCTTTTCATAACAATCTCAAATCGCTAGAAAAACATAAAATACACAAGTAATAGGTTATCATGAGTAGTCTAGCTAAGGAACAGTATAGTTAGGTCCACCAATAGATTCCAAATCTTTGAGAGCATGCATCCTCCAAAGATGGAGAGGGACAGTTCATGGCTTGACCAGAGGAAGGTGGTCAGGGAGATGGGTGATAAAGAGTCTGGTGAGGATCATGTAGAGGGCTACTCTGGGAACCAGCCTGAGTCATGTAGCTACTGGATCTCCTTCATAATGTACATATGGCACCCACTTGGGGTGATGCCTCAGAGGCCCTTGGCAGCTCTGGGCACCAGAAATCTCACCACAAACAATTCAGAGCACTAGCCAGTCATCCTCATTTACAAGCCCTCAGCCTCAGTATGGCATTCCTTTACTGCACCTCCCATTCCTTTCAATCTTCAGGTGAGTCTTTTCTTTATGTTTTCAAAAGATCAGGAACCAGCAGCCAGGTTAAACTTAAAAAGCTGGTACAGTGTCCAGATGCATCATTCGAACAAAAACAATTAGCCAGCCAGCTAAGTAGCCAGGCCAAGAAGAGTTAGCCCAACTGCAGATTTGTGTGTCAAAACCACCATGAATACGCAATAAAACTCCATGTTATCAAAAACATAACAGGTGATTTTAAAATAACACGCAATTAAAAACACTTAAACTTGATTCAATATAAACTTGATTAAACATCTATATATTCACAGGAGCTCTCTGCTTAGGCTGCTACTGGGGCGCCATGGCGAGTACAGACAATCATGTAACAATAGTTAACCCACTTAACTGTATTTTGCTTGTTATCTCAATGTGTGTATTGTTTCTTATTTGGTGATTATAGGCTTGCTATTCCATTTCTGTTTTGTCATTTCTGGAAGTGCATTTGTGAAAATAATGTTCAATTCTCAAGTCATGCATATCATTTATAACTTAAGATCGCTATATAATCCAACCCTTTTATCGATTGTAGATATCGACAGATTCTGGAGAAGGCCATCCAATTCACAGATGCAGAACAATTGGAATCATTAAAAGCATTCGTCGAAGCAAGTGAGTATCCTGCACAAAGTGAAGGATAGAATACATCCTGCTGCACGCCGTTGTTACATACATTCCCCCTTTTCTTTTGTACAATCATAGCTCATAAATCACATGACGGTATACCCTTTCTAACTGTAATGCTCTCCTGCCCTGCAGTGGTCAATGAGAACGTCAGCTTAGTGATCTCTAGACAGCTGCTGACAGACTTCTGCACAAACATCCCCAGTCTTCCTGACAGCACAGCCAAGGCAGTCTACCACTTCACACTAGAGAAGATACAGCCCAGGGTCATCTCTTTTGAAGAACAGGTGAGTACTGTAATACTTTACTCATTGGGCCTGTGTTTCTGCTGGTTTTCTCTTTTGTCTGGCACTTGATTGCTCACAGAGTGCACAGTGCACACACCTGGTGTCCCAGATCTAGGCTAGACACAGGTTGGAAAGAAATAATACAAATGTCTACCCTATGTCTAAATCCCATGTCTACCCCCAGGTGGCCTCCATCAGACAGCACTTAGCCACCATCTATGAGAAGGAGGAGGACTGGAGAAACGCTGCTCAGGTTCTAGTGGGCATTCCTCTGGAAACAGGACAGAAGTAAGTCACTTTAGTCCAGTGTTTCCAGATATATTGCTGGGGGACCCCGCCAGGAGTGTTCAATTTGGTTCTAGCTCAGCACTAACACGTATGATTCACGTAACCAACCTTCTTGCCCTCTTGTCCAGGCAGTACAACGTAGACTATAAGTTGGACACGTACCTGAAGATCGCCCGTCTGTACCTGGAGGATGACGACCCTGTCCAGGCCGAGGCCTACATCAACAGGGCCTCTCTGCTCCAGAACGAGTCCACCAACGAACAGCTACAGGTCCACTACAAAGTGTGCTACGCCAGAGTGCTGGACTACAGGAGGAAGTTTATCGAGGCGGCTCAGCGGTACAACGAGCTCTCCTACAAGTCCATCGTCCACGAGACCGAGCGTCTGGAGGCCCTGAAGCACGCTCTCCACTGCACCATCCTGGCATCAGCGGGTACCTGCCACTGTTTTTGCACGGTTTGGTGTGTTGTCAGTCGCAGCGTCATAAGACGGCGTGCCGTTAAAGCAGTTCTGACTGTGCCATTGCTACGTCGTTGTTTTTGTTTTTTGGGACTCCGGATTTTGCCTTGGCCTTTTATTGGGGGCGGCAAGTAGTAACTTGTTACCTCTCTCTCTCTCTCTCTCTCTCCTCTCTCTCTCTCTCCTCTCTCTCCAGGCCAGCAGCGCTCCCGTATGTTAGCCACCCTGTTTAAAGACGAGCGCTGTCAGCAGCTGGCGGCCTACGGCATCCTAGAGAAGATGTACCTGGACCGGATCATCAGGGGGAGCCAGCTGCAGGAGTTTGCAGCTATGCTCATGCCCCACCAGAAGGCCACCATGGCAGACGGTCAGTCTCTGCCTCACCCTCTCTCTTAAGTTATTCTACCGATTTGTGTAATGAGAAAATATGCTCAGCTGCATGACTGTGGGTTTCTGTTTGTAGGCTCCAGCATATTGGACAGAGCTGTTATTGAACACAACCTGCTGTCTGCTAGCAAACTTTACAACAACATCACGTTTGAAGAGCTAGGAGCGCTTTTGGAGATCCCTCCCGCTAAGGTAAGATGAATTTCAACATACGCGATCCCAACAGGTGTAAGTGTTGCTTTTAGGTGGGTGGGGGGGATAGGTATAGGGTTTTTGTAATGTGTTACTATATTTGTAAATGGTGGAAATCAGGCCCATTTTTAAACTATTCTTTATTATGTGATCAAGGATGACAGTTTGTGTAGGAATCTTATTCCTCAAGCCATTTAGTATCTGATGGAAAACAATTACTTTTCAGTGAAAGAAATGGGAATGTGATTTATGATTAAAGTAGCGTTTTGAGGGCATAACCAGAACCTTTCAGTATGACAGGTTGAAGTGGGGGGAAAATAACCCCAATTATTTTCTGGATTTTCTTCAAAACACCCTACCACAGACATACAGTTTTTATCCCAAACTATAAATGCAATAATATTTTGAGGTATTGTAATATGAACGTTGAAGTGTCAGTTTTAAAAGAAGCAGCATTACGTAGAAGGCTTGCATTTTGAATATATATGTTGTTGTGCAGGACGATTGTCCCGATGGTGAGGTCCCTGGTTACAGATGCAATCTGGTAGGGAACATAATCACTACTTTACTAATGAATGAGGTGTGAAACCCAAAATACAGAACTAAAATTAATTGAAATAAAAGCCTTGTTTGGCTCTGTCTCTCTCTGTCTCTCTCTGTCTCTCTCTCTCGTCTTTCTTTCTTTCTTTCTTGTCTTTCTCAAAATGTCTCGCTTGAAGACGTGAAAGAATCAGAACTGAATGTGCACTCCCCTCATGATACCGGTGGTCTCTGTTTATTCATCTCTGTTTTTGTGAACGTAAAAGCTGTTTTTGTCATTCTAAAGACTCGTATTGTGTCGTATTTTGCCAGGTAGGCTTCTTCAGGTAGTGGAATTGGGGACGCAGTACTCATAGCCGTGTGAAAATGTAGTCTTGATTAAGGATCAAGTTGATTTAGGGCCACATAAGACATCTGTCATGTATTGTCTCTGTGGTAAGTAGTAAACGAAGGTTATTAAAGAATGAAAAGAAAGATGTTGTACTGTACAAATAAATGACCTATGTTGGAATGACAGGAAAGCAGCGGAGATGGTTTGTTTAGGTTTTAATGATCCAGGCATTAGAAAGGTCTGAGCTTGCCTGAACTAAGTATTTATATTCTATCTACATGGAACAGTGCAATCTGAGTTCCCCTCTCTGTTGTATATTTGGGTTCTTGTTGTTACCCAGTCGTCCATTACAGGCATATCTTATATCCCACAGTATGTGTTGCTACAACTGTTTCTGTCCCCATTCTCCCCCTTTTCAACTGCTGAATTGAAAGGATTGTAGAGTTGTGTGAACTACTCATTGGTTTATGTGTAAATGGACTAGGCTACCACATTCAGAAAAGGAGTAAATCTGTGATATATATATGTGTATGTATGTATGTATGTATGTATGTATGTATGTATGTATGTATGTATGTATGTATGTATGTATGTATGTATGTATGTATGTATGTATGTATGTATGTATGTATGTATGTATGTATGTATGTGTGTGTGTATCATTGAAAGAACATGAACTGCATGTCTTGCTACAGTGTAGATATTAAATAGAACAGTGGGATGGAGTTAGTGAATTATAACGGGAGTGAGACGCTACACTACATTTCTCCATTGGGCTGGGTGAGACCAAAATACATTGTAATTTGTAGGTAATGCATACCATTAGTTATGAGCACAGACTAACACCACTTCATACTCCTATTGGCCTGGAATGAATTTGATCATCTTTCACTGGCCCAGTCCAAAAACAACCCCTACCCCCTAGCCACTTGGCTAGCAGTCCACCAAGGCTAGAGGCAAGGGGCTAGGGTGTGTTTCTGGCCCGGGGCCTTTGTATTAACTCGTTGTTGCCGTGTTCCTGTGCAGTAGTGTAGTGTGAGTGTACATGGAGATGCCAGTGAGCTGTCCCTCTCTGTCCCTGTCCCCCAGGCTGAGAAGATCGCCTCCCAGATGATCACTGAGGGACGCATGAACGGCTTCATCGACCAGATCGATGGAATCGTCCACTTTGAGAGTGAGTAGTTAGCTGTGCCCAGACTCCTCTATTGAAAGTCTCCGGCTATGCCCGATGCCCAGTCGGCTCTAGGAGGATGAGATGCCTCCCTCTCTAGGTTAGGACCTGGTTCCCGTGGCTCCTATCTGGAGCGACTATAATCCTAGGCTTGCTTTTTTGGAAGGACTTCGTCTTTTTCAGTGTCCGATTTTTTTTTTTTTTTTTCTTTCTCAGCACTATTCCTTTTTTACATAAGATACTTAACTCTCTCTCGCTCTTTCCCTCCCCCTCTCTTGCTCGGTCTTTCAGCACGGGAGCCCCTGCCCACCTGGGACAAGCAGATCCAGTCTCTGTGTTTCCAGGTGAACAACCTGCTGGAGAAGATCACTGCGGCTGCTCCTGAGTGGACAGCCCAGGCCATAGAGGCTCAGATGACCCAGTAGACTGACTGACACCCCCTGGCATGGAACACATCACCCACACCGGGGCACCCCATCTCCCTATTCCCTATGGAGGGTGCCATTTTGGACAAAGCCCCCAATTGTTTCCCCTAGAGGTTTTGGCTGGGTGGCTGGGCAAAGGTATGCAAGATCGTACATCGCCGTACTCTACTGTGGACTGCAAACTCCAAATTGTTCAGTTGAAGCCAGATCCAGATGTTTTTTTTTGGCATGGGCTGATAGAGCTTCGCCGAGTGTCCCGTCTCTCTCTCTCTCTCTCTCTCCCTGGAGACAAGTTCCAATCTGGTGGTTCTCCAGCATGTTTCTCTACTGTTTATTATGCTTGGAGGTTACCATTCATCTTTCTAGGACTAATTAATGGATGCTTGAATCCATTGGCTCATCAAGTTACCAGTTGTTGCCATCTCGTGTATACTTTGATTCAGACACTGGTGTCCCACAGTGAAGGTGTTTGTTATTCAGGTTGAAATGTGAAAGACACACGGGCAATTCCTACTGACACTCTTTATTTGTTGCTGTGTGCTCTTGTGCAAGGATCTTGTTACATTCTGTTTGGAGACATTTTGTTAGCCCTGGGTGCAACATCAACAAAGAGATTAATAAAAGTTTAAAGAAATGTTTGTGTTAAAAAAAATATATATATATATATTCTGCATAATCTGCTCTTTTTCATCACAATTTGTGTTCCAGCTATGTTTTATCCGGTTGAGGTTGCAAATTCCGACTTCTTCAGCAAGGTCCACATTTGACACTTAGTGTCTTCCCCCTGGTTTCTCTGAAAGAGAACGTTTGAATCACAATTTACTTAAACCCCGTCAGTAAGAACGACATTGTGCCAGTTTGATTAGACTACAGCGTGATACAGAAATTCAAATAGTTTATGGATGATAAATTGCAGTAGTAATTAATAACAATGCTTTACATAACCAGATTTAGCCATGCATTTTCTATACACAGTCCCCCTATAATCCAGATCCAAATAGCCTGTTTCACTGTATAACAACTCATTGGTGTAAGTGACTCCATTGGATCCACACACAGCTCTGTCCAATATGCTGGAACCTATAAGGGACAGCCAGGCAGCTGGTAGTTGTAGCACATGATGAGAAGTTGCATGTTGTCACTCACAGCTCTGTCCAATATGCTGGAACCTACAAGGGACAGCCAGGCAGCTGGTAGTTGTAGCACATGATGAGAAGTTGCATGTTGTCACTCACAGCTCTGTCCAATATGCTGGAACCTACAAGGGACAGCCAGGCAGCTGGTAGTTGTAGCACATGATGAGAAGTTGCATGTTGTGAGTCTTTCCTCCCAGAGTTTTAATTTGTTTAAATTGGCCGATATGTTTAGTTGCATAAGAAAAAGTAGTTGATTCAACTCTTCGTATCAAAATTTCTAGAATTGGATACATTACCCCCCCACCCCCCACCCCCCTCTGCACATCTGATGGACAAAACATTGACGTTGATAAAGTGACACATTTACAATACATACAAACATTTACATTTCAATGGTAAAGAGGTATGCTTACTTGAGAGGCAGGATGAGATGAGAAGAAGGAGAAAAGTAGGTTTTACCAGGCATATTGACAACTGCAGTCGTCGGCTATGGTAAATAATTCTCCTGGTAATGGTGAGTATTTCTCCTGGTAATGGTGAGTGATTATCCTGGTAATGGTGAGTGATTCTCCTGGTAATGGTGAGTATTTCTCCTGGTAATGGTGAGTGATTCTCCTGGTAATGGTGAGTGATTCTCTTGGTAATAAATGTCTATATACTCTTTATCAGTGTTTGGGAAACCAGTGCATCAATGACCTGACCTCATGTCTGGCCAATGTCTCCCTTCTGCTCTATTGACAGTGACACACACAATCTCAAACAGTATCACCACAGATATCCAAGCGGTTGTGTATTTATCAGGTATCATAAATGAGCATATCACACACAAAAGAGGGGAACACTTCCTGTATGTCAGGGCGCCGTTTGACAATTACATGATTAATCTACCTGTCATAATCTCCAATGGACTTGTGGTTTGTCACTGCCTTTATCTCTATTGCAAAACATGGGCAACTCGTAGGTCTGTAGGTCTAAAGTTTAATGACCAGGTTAACCAATACATGTGTACAGTGCTTCACCCTGAGGTGTGTCTGAGAAATTATTAACTGACTTGAGTTATATCGCTGCTCAGATGATCTTTTACTTGTTTTGTGTACAA
>NC_068429.1:40902983-40937983 GCF_023373465.1 Oncorhynchus keta
AAAAATGTGTCCCTGAACAAAGGGGGGGTCAAAATCAAAAGTAACAATCAGTATAGTGTGTTGCATTAAGTACTGCAGTGCATCTCCTCCTCATGGACTGCACCAGATTTGCCAGTTCTTGCTGTGAGATGTTACCCCACTCTTCCACCAAGGCACCTGCAAGTTCCCAGACATGTCTGGGGGGAATGTCCCTAGCCCTCACCCTCCGCTACAACAGGTCCCAGTCGTGCTCAATGGGATTGAGATCTGGGCTCTTCGCTGGCCATGGCTGAACACTGACATTCCTGTCTTGCAGGAAATCATGCACAGAACGAGCAGTATGGCTGGTGGCATTGTCATGTTGGAGGGTCATGTCAGGATGAGCTTGCAGGAAGGGTACCACATGAGGGAGGAGGATGTCTTCCCTGTAACGCACAGCATTGAGATTGCCTGCAATGACAACAAGCTCCGTCCGATGATGCTGTGACACACCGCCCCAAACCATGACGGACCCTCCACTTCCAAATCGATCCCGCTCTAGAGTACAGGCCTCTGTGTAACGCTCATTCCTTCGAAGATAAACGGGAATCCGACTATCACCACTGATGAGACAAACTGCGACTCGTCAGTGAAGAGCACTTTTTGCCAGTCCTGTCTGGTCCAGCGACGGTGGGTTTGTGCCCATAGGCGACGTTGTTTCCCGGTGATGTCTGGTGAGGACCTGCCTTACAACAGGCCTACAAGCCCTCAGTCCAGCCACTCTCAGCCTATTGCGGACAATGTGAGCATTGATGGAGGGATTGTGCATTCCTGGTGTAACTCGGGAAGTTGTTGTTGCCATCCTTTACCTGTCCTGCAGGTGTGATGTTTGGATGTACCGATCCTGTGCAGGTGTTGTTACACGTGGTCTGCCACTGCGAGAGCGATCAGCTGTCCGTCCTGTCTCCATGTCGCGCTATCTTAGGTGTCTTACAGTACGGACATTGCAATTTATTACCCTGGCCACATCTGCAGTCCTCATGCCTCCTTGCAGCATGCCTATGGCACGTTCACGCAGATGAGCAGGGACCCTGGGCATCTTTCTTTTGGTGTTTTTCAGAGTCCGTAGAAAGGCCTCTTTAGTGTCCTAAGTTTTCTTAACTGTGACCTTAATTGCCTACCGTCTGTAAGCTGTTAGTGTCATAACGACCGTTCCACATGTGCATGTTCATCAACTGTGCATGGTTCATTGAACAAGCATGGGAAACAGTGTTAAAACCCTTTACAATGAAGATCTTTGAAGTTATTTGGATTTTTACAAATGATCTTTGAAAGACAGGGTCCTGAAAAAGGGACCTTTCTTTTTTTGTGGAGTTTATATATATGCAAAAAAACTGAAATACATTATTTACATATTCAGACCCTTTGCTATGGGATTCGAAATTGAGCTCAGGTGCATCCTGTTTCCATGGATCATTCTTGAGATGTTTCTAAAACTTGATTGGAGTCCACCTGTGGTAAATGCAATTGATTGGACATGATTTGGAAAGGCACACACCTGTCTATATAATGTCCCACAGTTGACCGTGCATGTCAGAGAAAAAAACAAGCCATGAGGTTGAAGGAATTGTCCGTAGAGGTCCGAGACAGGATTGTGTCGAGGCTCAGATTTGGGGAAGGGTATCAAATCATTTCTTCAGCTCTGAAGGTCCCCAAGAACACAGTGGCCTCCATCATTCTAAATGAAAGAAGTTTGGAACCACCAAGACTGTTCCTAGAGCTGGTTGCTGGGCCAAACTGAGCAATCTGGGGAGAAGGGCCTTGGTCAGGGAGGTGACCAAGAACCCTATGGTCTCTCTGACAGAGCTCTAGAGTTCCTCTGTGAAGATGGGCGAACCTTCCAGAAGGACAACCATCTTTGCAGCACACCACCAATCAGGACTTTATGGTGGAGTGGCCAGACGGAAGCCACTCCTCAGTAAAAGGCACATGACAGCCCGCTTGGAGTTTACCAAACGGCACCTAAAGGACTATCAGACTATGAGAAACAAGATTCTCTGGTCTGATGAAACCAAGATTGAACAATTTGGCCTGAATGTCAAGCGTCACGTCTGGAGGAAACCTTGCACCATCCCTACGGTGAAGCATGATGGTGGCAGAGGCTGTGGGGAAGTTTTTCAGCAGCAGGGACTGGGAGACTAGTCACAATCGAGGCAAGGATGAACGGAGCAAAGTACAAAGAGATCCTTGATGAAAACCTGCTCCAGAGCGCTCAGGACCTCAGACTGGGGTGAAGGTTCACCTTCAAACAGGACAACAACCCTAAGCACAGAGACAAGACAACACAAGAGTGGCTTCGGGACAAGTCTCTGAATGTCCTTGAGTGGCCCAGCCAAAGCCGGACTTGAACCCGATTGAACATCTCTGGAGAGACCTGAAAATAGCTGTGCAGCGACACTCCCCATCCAACCTGACAGAGCTTGAGAGGATCTGCAGAGTGGAATGGAAGAAACTCCCCAAAGAAAGGTGTGCCAAGATTGTAGCGTCGTACCCAAGAAGACTCGAGGCTGCAATCACTGCCAAAGGTGCTCCAACAAAGTATTGAGTAAAGAGTGTGAATACTTATGTATATGTGATATTTCAGTATTTTTTTTTTATATACATTTGCAAAAATGTCTAAAATCCTGTTTTTGCTTTGTTGTTATGGGGGTATTGCGTGTAGATTGAAGAGTAAAAAAAAACAATTGAATACATTTTAGAATAAGGCTGTGACATAACAACATTTCCAAAAGGGGAAGGGTTCTGAATACTTTCCCAATGCACTGCATATGAAGATGATACCTTTATGTATCTCTGTGGGTGCTGCTTGTAGAAACATTATTTTGTTGAGTATACATTTCAATTATAACCATTACGCCAATGGTTATGTTCAAGATGATCAAAACCGCAATGTTTCATGGGTAAATTTCGACTGACTGACTGTTATTTATGATGCAAGGTGACTTGTAGATCAGTCAGTCAAGCAGTCGCTTGCAGTCGACTTTTATCTCCCTCACCAACTTTAAACATCTGCTATTTGAGCAGCTAACCGATCGCTGCAGCTGTACATAGTCCATCGGTAAATAGCCCACCCAATTGACCTACCTCATCCCCATTCTGTTTTTATTTATTTACTTTTCTGCTCTTTTGCACACCAGTATCTCTACCTGCACATGACCATCTGATCATTTATCACTCCACTAATCTGCTAAATTGTAATTGTTCACCTACCTCCTCATGCCTTTTGCACACAATGTATATAGACAATTTTTTTCTACTGTGTTATTGACTTGTTTATTGTTTACTCCATGTGTAACTGTGTTGTTGTCTGTTCACACTGCAATGCTTTATCTTGGCCAGGTCGCAGTTGTAAATGAGAACTTGTTCTCAACTAGCCTACCTGGTTAAATAAAGGTGAAATAAAACAATTATTTTAAAAGTTGCTATATCGTTTTTGAACACAAGAAGGCGCAACAATCCTTCAAATAGTTCTGTGTTCATCGTCAGAGTGATTCTCCTTCTGAAGTTGGTTACACACTACATTCTGCAAAATTGCTTTGCTATTTGACTCATCTAATTTTTCCCTAGGCCAACTCAGTCACTGTTGCATTTCAGCAACATCACTGGGCAAATAATTGTTTTATTGGTAGACAATATAATTTTATTTAAACCATATATACTTTTCCATAACAAGAATAAATATAGGATATTGTTAGCTTTGTCAAAAATGAGACCTGTAAGAGTTTGACATATTGTACACTATAGATGGTATACCATAAGAGGCCAAGGTCTTGGGCAGGCTATTCAAGTTAACCAATTTCACTACTATATGTTAGTTAGGTCTCCTAATAACCAAACATCTGTTTTTCTACACCTGTGTATAACTTCGTTGCAATAAACACTTTAAGTGCCAAACTTTTTTCTACTGTGATAGTTGGCAAAAACAGTCAATTATGCTACACTTTGTGCTTATAGGTTCTGGAAAAGAGAAGTTCCTGAAACCTATTTGTACCCCCCCGCACGTGATATTAGATCGGAACATGCGCACAGCTGATGTTAGAATACGCACATCTGCAATGACGTCAGCAGAACCTCCCAGCCTGAAAAAGCTGCCAATTTGAAGCAGCTCAGAATTTGGCTATGGTTCCAGACCGGGTATACTGTATTAAAGGGTGCTACCTCAACTCAATTTAGCTGTGTTGCATACACTGTCCTAGATGTAGACTATTTGTTATTATTGTGCAGCATACTACCTGCGTTATCCAAAATAACAACTCAGCAAACACACCAATTCTATTTTAAAGAGGACAGTTGGGCTATGAATTAGGTCTCCTTAATTTTGGAGATAGTTTAAAAGTTATTCTTGGGGATAGACTTTTCTGCTAAGACATTTATGTTCCTCTGTTTTCTCTCTCATGGGGATATAGAGAATGGCATAAACCGAAAAGTGATGGACAGAGGAGAGAAGTCATCTGCCTACTACGGAATTTCAGCGCAGGCGAAGTCTATTGTCTGCACTCTGTAACGTTACTCTACTCTACACAGTTGGGCTTTGCCGCTGACAATGAAGATGAGGACGGTAACTATCTGCTTGTAGTCTATCAGCACTCCATAGACACAACTAGAGAATGCTGTGTGTCTCTCATGCACTTTTAACGGAGCCGCGGCAGATCCCTTTTCTTTCAAATATGTAGGCTAACCATCTTTTATTTTTTAAACAACAGAAAATGCAATGATTTATCTTTCACATTGTAGCGTACATCTTTTGGAAAACCTCTTTTTGTGATTTTAACTCAATTAGAACTTAGATGAAACGTGGAAAAAACCCTATAGGCACTTGGAATTCCTTACACATACAGTGTTTGGTGAGTAAATGTTGGTTAAAGTTGGATCCACTATTTCTTCCAGCGTTTATTGAAAAATCACGTGTCTCTTAAAACTGGTTTGATGTCTAAGCACTTGGCATAGCCTACTCTATCTGCACTGTTAGAATGTATAACTCACTGAAACAGATCCACATCTGCAAGAACTCTCTCTGTGTGTGTGTTAAGGCGTCAAACAAACCCATATGACTTGAGCGAGATAGTGTCTGTCACTTCTACAATAGCTAACAATAATTATTCCCGGCGTTTTCATACTTTTTTTTGGTAATCCCTAACACAGGAACAGTGTTGAACTGTTGGTATGATATTCCAGTTGTAGTTTAATTACATATCCTCCTAGATTAACTTGCATTAACGTGCTTCTACACCTGCATTGCTTGCTGTTTGGGGTTTTAGGCTGGGTTTCTGTACAGCACTTTGAGATATCAGCTGATGTACGAAGGGCTATATAAATACATTTGATTTGATTTGATGTGAAAGGAGCAGTTTTATTTTATTTCAGTCGGTCGGTCGGTGTTGTCTGATGTATTCGGGCTGCGTGCCAAATGTCTGGGTCAGACGGAGTGGCCAAGTAGATGTAGCGCTGCTGTCTGGATATGTGCCGCTAGATGTTCATTATATAGAGCTTACAGAAGGTGCAACACGCCGCTTCCAACACTGGATTCTAGCCACAGACAGATAACCACCCATACTGTCTTTACGCACATCCGATAGATCAGAGGTGATTACTGGAATTTACGCGTTTTCACTTGGACGTAAACTTGGAACCTCGCCTGGACTTGGTTCTAAAAGTATGGCATGCCGTTTATGAGCTGTGTGAGTGAGTGACCCTCTCTTTCTTGAAGAATATCCGGTAATTGGTTTGAAATATAGAACAAGTGATTGATTTATTCATTAATTGATGGATAGGTTCAAAGATAAATGTGTATGTTAATACACTATTATAACACCTTTATTTCTGCGTTATTACACACGCACACACGCACAGAGGGCTTGCTGAGAGCAACGTTAATCTTTTGATTTGCTCCTGGCTGTAGAGAGAGTCAGTGGGAGAGAGATGCCTAAACCTGTTATAGAGACAGGTGCTGTGTTGACTGAGGAGGCTGGCGGACATCGTAGCACAGGCTGCTTTTGTACTTGATCATTGTCTTGTTGTTGTGACTTGCTGTGGAATATCTGAAAGACTGACTTCTCCTTAGGCTGTGGAGATGGTATGGTGTCACAAACACCGTTAGCCACACGCATGTTGACGTTTATTGTCACGAGTCTAGTCCTGGAGGCAGAACTGAGCGATTTCCTGTTAGTTAATTAAGTCAGCTGCGAAGTCAAAATGGGCTATATTGAAAAAATGTATGAACATCAAAATGTGCTTAATTTAAGGTTAAGGTTAGCAGTGTGATTAGGGTTAAGGTTCAGGTTCGGTTTAAAATGAGATTGTATGACTTTGTGGCCGTGCCAGCTAGCGGCCACTCTGCAGAGCTGCCTCCAGAACAAGATTCATGACGAAAAACGCTATCCTGCTAACCACAAACCATGGCATGCTGGGTAAGCAGGCTACAGGAGGAGGGTATTTCTGTCATGGAGTGTACTGTTGGTGAATATGCTGTGCAGTCGTTAGGCATCATCTTTTTTTCCATGGCTAATTGTAATTTGCAGATTAGAAGTTTAGCCTATGTAGTACACTTTTAGAAAAAAGGGTTCCAAAAGGGTTATTTGGCAGTCCCGATTCGAGAGCCCTCTTTTCCCCAGGTAGAATGCTTTTCGGTTCCAAATAGAATACTTTTTGGTTCCAGGTAGAACTCTTTTGGGTCAATGTATAACCCTGTGGAAAGGGTTCTACATGGAACCCAAAAGGGTTCTACCTGGAACCAAAAAGGGTTTATCAAAGGGTTCTCCTAGGGACACCCGAAGAACCCTTTTAGGTTCTAGATTTTTCTAAGAGTGTAGACTAGTTGTTTTGTAGCAGGTATGCTTATTGAACTGTGCAATGATGTATTCACAGGTATGCAGATGGATTGGTCAAGACAAGCTTCCAATATAGATCTAGATCTATAGATTTGCTGCTGTGGACGTGCTTGAAGTGACTGACTGACTGATCTACCGATGGATTCTAGCATCACCGCCTCCCATGATGAGTGGCTGACATGAGCTCCAAGGGAAACGCCAGTGAGGTCTGGAAGTGTCTGCTGCCCTCAGGAGGAATCTGAGTGTCTCAGAGACGTTCTCTGGATGAGACCTGGATGAGACAAGAAGAGAAGAAGAAGTAGTGAGAACATTCCCCCCACAGAGGACCCAAACCATGGGCTTGTTATGGTGCCAGGCACGTCGGACTGATCGTGTGTTCCTAGCCCGTCAGTAGCACCACCACCCCCTCACCCCTCCTCCCCCCAACCCCATGTCAGACCTTTCTCTGAATGATGGAAATTTTGCAGAAGACGCTGACTTGTATATTGATATTGAGCCTGGTGGTGGTCATGGCTTCCTCTGAATTTCAAAGACTTTCGCACAACTCACAAGGTAGGACTTCTCATTGTTTAATTGTAGCCAAGGTGCTAGAACTGCTCTCCTTCAAAGAAACGGATTTGTCCTCCCGGTGAGGCAGGTGGATGCATGGTTGCTGCTCATGGTCAGTGGTCAGTCAGTGAGACATCTGCAACATCTGGTGGCCCTGGCCTGACTGTTATTTTAGAGGGATTTTACCCACTGTAGATCACAACCTGCTAGGCTCTGGAACACTGTGAGGTCATGTCTGTCCTGTCTGTCCGTCTGTCCGTCTGTCCGTCTGTCCGTCTGTCTGTCTGTCGGAGTTCTACCATAGACATTCTACATTCTATGAGTTCTACTATCTGTAGGGTGTCATCCTGTTATATTCTGTAATGGCTGGAGCGCCCCCATTGTCTTAAATATGTCACTTCTTCCTGTAGTGTATCAATGTTCTTACTCAGATTCTCATTCTGTGTTCATTTTTCTCCTCCTCGTCCTTTCCTCCTCGTGCACCCCTCCTCCAATGGCTCATCTCTCCCCATCCGTTCTTTTCTGTGAAAGTGGAGTACCTGTCCTACCTGCAGCACTACCAGCTGACTGTGCCGATGCAGGTGGACGAGAACGGGGACTTCCTCAGCTACACTGTGAAACACCACCGGCCCGGTCGCAGGAGACGGACCGCCGACCCAACCAGCACCGCCGTCGGCCCAGAGCCAACCGGCCGCGCCGAACAGGACCCGGCCCGGACCCGAGTCTTCTACAGACTGTCGGCTTACGGAAAGCACTTTCACTTGAACTTGACCCTCAACCCCCAGCTGGTGTCCAAACATTTCACGGTGGAGTACTGGGGGAGAGAGGGCCTGGAGTGGAGACATGACATGCTGGAGAACTGCCACTATGTAGGATACCTGCAGGATCAGTACAGCTCCACCAGAGTAGCGCTCAGTAACTGTAAGGGCTTGGTGAGTACCATGGGATTCTGGAGTTGATGTGTTTGGTTTGGGTGTGTGTTTGGAAGGAAGCTACTGTTAGCCAGTCAGGGTATTGAAATGTGTGATGGAAGGATGGAAAAGAGGACAACACGATCTGTCTGTTTCCAAGTAGAACACCCACCACCACTCTACTCCCCTTTATGGGTTTCTGTGACTTTTGTTTAGAGTATGTCTGAATGTATTTCTGGATATTTGAGTGTGTTTGAATATTCTTTGAGTACTTAAGGATCTGTTTTGTGAGGAGGCCAGGAGGCCCCCATTGACCAGTCACAGAGAGTTAATACTATGCCTTCTCTTTGCTCTGGCTACCCCAGACAAACCCTCAGCTCTACTGTCACAGGATTAGACAGAGTGGAGTTTGCTAAATAGCATGTTGGCCTCCTTCCACCTGGCACAGTGCCACTTAGGATAGGGCAAAGTAGGTTAAGGCTAACGGGGAAAGCTCTCTACAGCAGGGGTTCTTGGGCTTTTTCAGCCTGGGAACATTGAGAAATTCTGTGTTTTCCTGGGACCCAAGGCCATAAAAACATGATCCCTTTTGGGGTCCTAAGCAAGATTTGGGTGACAGCGGAGAAAGAAATTGAAGTTTGAACTTGCATTTTGTCATGTTAGTGATTGGAGACAGGTGCAGGAATACGTAATAGGGGGTTTTATATTCTCCACCCAAACAAAAGAGCGAGGTGTAAACCTCTAAATAATACTCGAGACAAGACCCGTAAAACAAGTGCACAAATACACGTAGCATGGAATCCGCTACAACAGCACAGGTACACAGGACCAACGGACATGGTAGCAATAACTGACAAGGACAACGGAGAACAGAGGGCACAAAAATAACATGCTAATCAGGGGGAATGGGAACCAGGTGTGCGTAATGAGACAAGATAGTCCGGGGTTGGTGGTAATGAATCCAGTTCAGTGACGCCTAGAAGGCCGGTGACGTAGACCTCCGGAGCTGGTGAACGGAATGAGCAGCAGTACCGGGGGGGATCCGGTGACAGTACCCCCCGACTCACTGCACCAGCAGCGGGACGACACCGCCCTCGGGGATGATCACAGGGACGTGTTGCGGTTCGGTCTGGGCGCCGATGGTGAAAATCCCTGGTCAGCAAAGCGTCCAGGATGTGCGTACCCCTACCAGTCGATGAGGTACTGGAGACACCCCGCACAACGCCTCGAATCCAGGAATTCACGGAGCGAGTATGCCGGACCTCCCTCGATGTCCAGAGGAGGAGGCCGGGCTTCACTGTGTCCAGCCTCAGCGAGGAGACCAGGCACCACTGGCCTGAGGAGAGAAACATGAAAAGTCAGGTTAATGCGGTAATCAGCAGGGAGATGCAAATGGTACGTTACCTCATTAACTCTCCTCAGGACTTTAAACAGCCCCACAAACCGCGGGCTCAGCTTCCGGCAGGGCAGGCGGAGGGGCAGGTTCTGGGTGGAGAGCCAGACAGGCGCCTCACTGCGGTGGTGGTCGGCCTGTTCCTTGTGCCGACGCACAGAGATGAGTGTGTGCCGTCCAATGAAGCCGCTGGGGACCTCCTCTCAGCAGGGAGGTAAGAGGAGCGACCACTCTGCTGAAGCCCCTGGATGAACCAATTAGTTGGCAAACCCCAGGTATCGCTGGACTGCTTTCACGAAGTTGGGGATGGTCCATGACCTGAATGCGCTGACGTGTTGCTCCTCCTTCTCCACTCCGTGGATATGAGGTAGCCCAAAAAGGACACGGACCGCTGGAAAAACAAACACTTCTCTTGTTTAACATATAGATCATGCTCCAACAGTTTTCCCAGCACAGATCTGACTAACGAGACATGCTGGTCGCGGTCAGCAGAATAGACCAAAATGTTGTCTATATAAAACACTACGCCACATCCCAGCATGTCCCCGAAATACTTCATCAATAAAGGCCTGGATGTCTGAAGGAGTATTGGACAGGCCAAAAGGCAGTACGAGATACTCGTAATGGCCCGTGGTCATGGAAAAGGCAGTACGAGATACTTGTAATGGCCCGTGGTCATGGAAAAGGCAGTACGAGATACTTGTAATGGCCCGTGGTCATGGTAAAGGCAGTTTTCCATTCGTCGCCTGCACAAATGCGCACCAGATTGTAGGCGCTCCTCAAGTCCAGTTTCGTGAAGTACTGCGCCCTGTGCATTTCTTCGATAATGGTTGGGATGAGGGGTAAAGGATAACTGAACTTGACGGTGGCTTTATTCAGAGTTTGATAATCAATGCAGGGACGCAGTCCCCCATCTTTCTTTTTAACAAAAAAGAAGCTTGAGGAGGCTGGTGATGTAGAGGGGCGGATAAAACCCTGCTGGAGGCTCTCGTGTACGTAGGTCTCCATGGCCTCGGTCTTCGCATAGGAGAGGGGATAGACGTGTCCTCTCGGCAGGGCTGCGTCAGACAGCAGGTCAATGGCACAATCCCAGGGGCGATGGGGAGGCAGGGGTGTAGCCTGGGTCTTAGAGAAAACCCGGTGCAGATCCTGGAATTCCTTCGGTAACTCCACTTGAGGGGCGTGGTCCGGACTTTCCACCGTAGTGGTGTTGACACCTCCCCTGACACTCATGCAACCAACCCAGCAGTCTCCTCTCGGACCAGGAAATAACAGGGTTATGCCACCTCAACCAGTGAGACCTAAAACAACGGGGTGCGTGGGAGTGTCGATAATCAAACATGTGATCTGTTCTAAATGAATGTCATGGGTCAGCAGAGAACGAGCTCTGTCCCTATTGGGCGATTATCCAGGGCTCGAACCAGAATGGGTGACTGTAGGGGAAACAAAGGAATGCGTAATGCGCTATCTAAAAGATTCCCGGCAGCTTTGGAATCAAATCAGAGCTAACGGGAGTGAGGGACTAGGGTATTCAGGGAATTTAATGGGAAAACATGCTGGTTGAGTTGACAGAAAAGGAGGGGAGATCTTGCATCCTATCTGGGTTGGAGCAGGATAATTCCATGTCTTGTCAACTCCTCGCCTATTTGTGGATAGACTGCAGGTCGGGGAGAAATGACTCCTTTCTCCACAATAGGAGCAGAGGCCCAGATTCCTCCTTCTCCTACGCTCACGAGGACCGTCTCTTCAGACTCGGCAGCTCTATGGACAGCGTGCTGGCAACTATCCTGCGCTTGGAGGGGAATGTGCAGTCCCTCTAGTCTCCAGCACAAGTTGCGGCACCAGCCCCCACACCATGACCTGCCTCCGTCCCATCTGAGCCGGCCCGCGGAATACCCCTGTCCCTCCCGGAGCGCTTTGATGGCGCACCAGCGAGATGCAAGGGATTCCTTCTGCAATGCGATCCGGTACCTCTCCGGGAGATACAGGGTTGCCACCGTCATCTCGGCACTGACCGGACGGGCCCTGAACTGGGGGGCCGCGGTCTGGGAAACGTCCGGACCCGAGGTCGAGTCCTACGAACGCTTCACCTCCATGGGCTCTGGCCACGGAGCAGGTGTAGCCATGGGCTCTGGCCACGGAGCAGGTGTAGCCATGGGCTCTGGCCACGGAGCAGGTGTAGCCATGGGCTCTGGCCACGGAGCAGGTGTAGCCATGGGCTCTGGCCACGGAGCAGGTGTAGCCATGGGCTCTGGCCACGGAGCAGGTGTAGCCATGGGCTCTGGCCACGGAGCAGGTGTAGCCATGGGCTCTGGATTCCGCACAGGTCTTCGCCGGGATCGCAGGAGCTTGTCCAAATGAATCGCCATGCTGATGAGCTGGTCGACTGACAGGTTGTCATCACGGCAGGCTAATTCCAATAATCGGCAAGGACAATGGGGAACAGAGGGCACATATATAACATACTAATCAGGGGGAATGGGATCCAGGTGTGCGTAATGAGACAAGACAGTCTGGGGTTGGTGGTAATGAATCCAGTTCAGTATGAATCCAGAAGGCCGGTGACGTAGACCTCCGGAGCTGGTGAACGGAATGAGCAGCAGTACCGGAGGGCTCCTGCAATTCTAAACATTTTGCCATGGGGTGGAGAGAAATCTTAGCAGATTTAAAGAAAATGTATTTAAATTCTACACATTTTGCCATGACTAATGCCATGTTAATATGATATCTGAGTGAGAGTGACTATCAAAATCAATGGGGGCGCCCCAAATTGCATCTTGCATATTCTAATCTTCTAACTCTAAACAGTAAGTTGAGACCTCCTCTGAGTTCCTAGAAATATTTTTTTTACTCTGACATGTCCCGTTAACATGTCGTCATGCATCGTTAACATGTCACCATGCACCGTTAACATGTCGTCATGCACCGTTAACATGTCGTCATGCACCGTTAACATGTCACCATGCACCGTTAACATGTCACCATGCACCGTTAACATGTCACCATGCACCGTTAACATGTCGCCATGCACCGTTAACATGTCACCATGCACCGTTAACATGTCACCATGCACCGTTAACATGTCGCCATGCACCGTTAACATGTCGCCATGCACCGTTAACATGTCGCCATGCACCGTTAACATGTCGCCATGCACCGTTAACATGTCGCCATGCACCGTTAACACGCCGTCGTG
This sequence comes from Oncorhynchus keta, assembly GCF_023373465.1. Lineage (NCBI taxonomy): Eukaryota > Metazoa > Chordata > Actinopteri > Salmoniformes > Salmonidae > Oncorhynchus > Oncorhynchus keta. The sequence continues at coordinate 40,915,878 of NC_068429.1, forward strand.
CACCGCTAACATGTCACCATGCACCGTTAACATGTCGCCATGCACCGTTAACATGTTGTCATGCACCGTTAACATGTCACCATGCACCGTTAACATGTCGTCATGCACCGTTAACATGTCGTCATGCACCGTTAACATGTCGCCATGCACCGTTAACATGTCACCATGCACCGTTAACATGTCGCCATGCACCGTTAACACGCCGTCGTGCACCGTTAACATGTCACCATGCACCGTTAACATGTCGTCATGCACCGTTAACATGTCACCGTGCACCGTTAACATGTCGCCGTGCACCGTTAACATGTCGCCATGCACCGTTAACACGTCGTCGTGCACCGTTAACATGTCGCCATGCACCGTTAACATGTCGTCATGCACCGTTAACATGTCGCCATGCACCGTTAACATGTCGCCATGCACCGTTAACATGTCGCCATGCACCGTTAACATGTCGTCATGCACCGTTAACATGTCACCATGCACCGTTAACATGTCGCCATGCACCGTTAACATGTCGTCATGCACCGTTAACATGTCGCCATGCACCGTTAACATGTCGCCGTGCATGTCGTTAACACCGTTAACATGTCGCCATGCACCGTTAACATGTCGCCATGCACCGTTAACATGTCGCCATGCACCGTTAACATGTCGCCATGCACCGTTAACATGTCGCCATGCACCGTTAACATGTCGCCATGCACCGTTAACATGTCGTCATGCACCGTTAACATGTCGGCATGCACCGTTAACATGTCGCCATGCACCGTTAACATGTCGCCATGCACCGTTAACATGTCACCATGCACCGTTAACATGTCACCATGCACCGTTAACATGTCACCATGCACCGTTAACATGTCACCATGCACCGTTAACATGTCGTCATGCACCGTTAACATGTCACCATGCACCGTTAACATGTCGTTATGCACCGTTAACATGTCGCCATGCACCGTTAACATGTCACCATGCACCGTTAACATGTCACCATGCACCGTTAACATGTCACCATGCACCGTTAACATGTCGTCATGCACCGTTAACATGTCGTCATGCACCATTAACATGTCGCCATGCACCGTTAACATGTCGCCATGCACCGTTAACATGTCGCCATGCACCGTTAACATGTCGTCATGCACCGTTAACATGTCGCCATGCACCGTTAACCATGCACCGTTAACATGTCACCATGCACCGTTAACATGTCGTCATGCACCGTTAACATGTCACCATGCACCGTTAACATGTCACCATGCACCGTTAACATGTCACCATGCACCGTTAACATGTCGCCATGCACCGTTAACATGTCACCATGCACCGTTAACATGTCGCCATGCACCGTTAACATGTCATCATGCACCGTTAACATGTCGTCATGCACCGTTAACATGTCACCATGCACCGTTAACATGTCGCCATGCACCGTTAACATGTCGCCATGCACCGTTAACATGTCGCCATGCACCGTTAACATGTCGCCATGCACCGTTAACATGTCGCCATGCACCGTTAACATGTCGCCATGCACCGTTAACATGTCGCCATGCACCGTTAACATGTCGTCATGCACCGTTAACATGTCGCCATGCACCGTTAACATGTCGCCATGCACCGTTAACATGTCGCCATGCACCGTTAACATGTCGCCATGCACCGTTAACATGTCACCATGCACCGTTAACATGTCGCCATGCACCGTTAACATGTTGTCATGCACCGTTAACATGTCGTCATGCACCGTTAACATGTCGCCATGCACCGTTAACATGTCGCCATGCACCGTTAACATGTCGTCATGCACCGTTAACATGTCGCCATGCACCGTTAACATGTCGCCATGCACCGTTAACATGTCGCCATGCACCGTTAACATGTCGCCATGCACCGTTAACATGTCGCCATGCACCGTTAACATGTCGTCGCGACGCATACTTTAATTAAGAAAGGTTGCTTTACTGGATCATCAGAGCTTTTAGTCACAACCAGCCAGCCAGTCCACCCACTATAAAGAACCATCAGCCAGCCAGCCAGTCCACCCACTATAAAGAACCAACCAGCCAGCCAGTCCACCCACTATAAAGAACCAACTAGCCAGCCAGCCAGTCCACCCACTATAAAGAATCAACCAACCAGCCAGCCAGCCAGTCCACCCACTATAAAGAACCAACCAGCCAGCCAGTCCACCCACTATAAAGAACCAACCAGCCAGCCAGCCAGTCCACCCACTATAAAGAACCAACCAGCCAGCCAGCCAGTCCACCCACTATAAAGAACCAACCAGCCAGCCAGTCCACCTAAGGTGAATGCACCAATTTGTAAGTCACTCTGGATAAGAGCGTCTGCTAAATGACTTAAATGTAATGTAAATGTAATGAAGAACCAAAAATCCATCCAGTCGTTAGCCAACAAGCCAGCCAACCAGCCAGCTCACCGAACCTAATACATATCCTTCTCAATGGACTGTGACAGATAAGCATGCAGGGCTGTCTTTCTGTTTGCTTACAAAACTGTCGAAGCCAAATCTTGTTTTGGGCACACCAGGTTCCGGTTTCCTCAGATAAACAAATACCCAGTCCCAAATCAACCCCTAGCCCCTAATGAACCCATAGTCATTTCTTGTAGTTCTGAAGGGGTTGGATGAGTGTAGGTAGGCAATATGGTAATAGCTCAACACCGCCCTGGGCTAGGACTCATCTGATAGTGTCAGATCTATGAGAAGTGTATGTTTGGAGGTTAGGGGTTAGCCTAGGGGGTTTTGAACTGGAATTTCTCCAGCGAAATAAGAAAGAAAGCGAATGTGTTGCTTTCTGTTGGCTTTAACAAAGCGGCTAATCATCAAAGCTGAGGTATTGGTCCTCAGGCTGTTGATCTTAGACTGACGGACTGGCCAGACTGTCTTCGTTAAAACTCACTGTTGGAAGCGATTGGAAAAACTCTTATCCCCCCTCATTTACTTTGAAACGTCTCAGAACAAGGAGAAAGCCCTGTTCCTCTGTGCCAATCGCAATCATTTGGAGAAAAACATGTATTGCCGTTCTTGCGGCCAAACGTACTGGCAGCCCCACAGCTCCAGTATCATAAATTGAATTAGTATTAGGTCTGTTTCGCCTCATACCGTTTTAATAGTACCAAAAATGGACAAAAATGAAATGTATCTGTAGCTTAATCTCGTAAATTGCCAGACATCTTGACATCGCACTCTGCTAGGCTTTTATCAAATATTGGTTTCTTGCCGGCGTGTGCCAGGTTGTCATATTTGGTTAATTGGTTTCATTGTGGGTTTTTACTGAGTGATGCAGCGTGCCAATGTTTTTTTATAAACACATTCTGAAGTACTTTTTCAATTTATGTTACAAAGAGGGTGTTCGAGGGCAGAGAGCTGTGTACTTTGGTTCCAGTCCCAGTAATTACAGCGTTGTTCTAGGTGTAATTGGTTGTTATAACATGATTTATCAAATTGCTTCAGAGTGTGGGGTGTTTTCACGTCTGACTGCAGTGCGACACACAGAGTAGAGCAGAGCGGAGCTGTGAGTTAGTTGTTCTATGTGTTGTAGCCTGCAACGTTACGTGACCAAGGCTGGAACACACCATTAGCCACTTATAGCTCTGACTCGGGGTGCCAATCATTTCACAGATGATTGTGGTTGTGCTGGGGGGGGGGAAAAAGCATTCAACCTGGTTGATAATACTCATTAGTATAACAATATTTTGCTGACTATAATGAAAATGATAGGGGGTTATTTGTCAAAGGTCATTTCATATAAACAGCATAAATGGTTCACTGTAAGTCCATTTAGGCTGGTAGGAGTTACTTTTGACAAAAATTGTCAGACATTTTCTATGTAATTATTTTTAAACTACAATAAGACCAATTCAACCGTCGTGTTTATGTGTGTGTGTGTGTGTGTGCGTTGTAATGTTGTTTGCCTTGTTCGCTTATAACCTGTCTCTCTCGATGTTCTTGTTTCTCAACAAGCACGGCGTTATTACCACAGAAGAAGAGCAGTATTTAATAGAGCCGTTAAAGAATATATCATCCACCACTTCCAGCCAATGGGACCAGGGAGAAGGACAGCAGCATGTTATTTATAAAAAGTCTTCCATTCCCTCGCCGCGGCAGCAACCCGGCCAACACGACTTCAGCTGTGGCATCTCAGGTTGGTGACGCGTCCTCTTCTCCTTTCTCCTCTCCTCCCTTCCCTTCCCTGTTCCTCTTCCATGCTCTCCACTGCCTCAGTCTGGATCGACTCTGAGCTGGGTGAGTAACATAAATGAGCAGTTATTCCTAGCGGTCCAGAGGAAGTGCTGGTTTGGTTCTAGGCCCAGGTTCCGGTGGATGTGACCGCGCTGCTGTTGGGATGGCCAATACGGGCCTCCCCTCAGCCTGGTGTACGGTGCATTCAGAAAGTATTCAGGCCCCTTGACTTTTTCCACATTTTGATGCGTTACAGCCTTATTCTGAAATGAATTAAATTGTTTCTTCCCCCCTCATCAATCTACACACAATACCCCATAATGACAAAGCAAAAACAGGTTTTTAGAAATGTTAGCACATTTTTTATTGATAAAATATCACATTTACATAAGTATTCAGACCCTTTACTCAGTACTTTGTTGAACCACCTTTGGCAGCGATTACAACCTCGTGTCGTCTTGGGTTTGACGCTACAATCTTGCCACATCTGTATTTGGGGAGTTTCTCCCATTCTTCTCTGCAGATCCTCTCAAGCTCTGTCAGGTTGGATGGGGAGTGTTGCTGCACAGCTATTTTCAGGTCTCTCCAGAGATGTTCGATTGGGTTTAAGTCCGGCCTCTGGCTGGTCCACTCAAGGACATTCAGAGACTTGTCCCGAAGCCACTCCTGCGTTGTCTTGGCTGTGTCCTTAGGGTCGTTGTCCTGTTGGAAGATGAACCTTCGCCCCAGTCTGAGGTCCTGAGCCCTCTGGGGCAGGTTTTCATCAAGGATCTCTCTGTACTTTTCTCCGTTCATCTTTACCTCGATCCCGACTAGTCTCCCAGTCCCTGCCGCTGAAAAAAATCCTCACAGCATGATGCCACCATGCTTCCCCGTAGGCATGGTGACAGGTTTCCTCCAGACGTGGACAATTCACATACTCTGGCTCTCATTAGAGCGGTGTCCTGTGAGATGTGATGGGATAGGGATTAGAGGGGAACCAGGTGGATGTGTAGGTATTTGGACCAAAGTCTTATAAGGAGCAGCGAAGGCTGTCATCGGCAGGAAGCTGACGTGCCCTGACACGTTCTATCTTATAGCTTTTCCCCAGAGCATCTGGGCCATAGAGGAAGGCAAGCCTTCAGCTGCAAGGTTCAAAGGGCCAGATTCCCAACATGTCTGCAATCCTATCTCCAGCTCTCCCCTGGATCTGCTCTGGCTATGCCTTCACAATGGGCTATATCTGATTGTATCATTGTGTTTTAATTTAGTGGCTTGTTTTTATTTTTATGTTGACATTTTAAAATAAGTGTTGAACTCATTATTTGTTATCAGATCATGAGTAGTTCTAGTCTCCCTGAATGTTTCCACAGAGGTCAACAGTATCACATTCTACCTATCTTTAAAAAAAGTTCAAATACCCCATGGAGATGATCACCAGATAAACCATTGCCTATAATCACCTGTGATTTTTCTTCTTCCCACAGCATACCATCAACTTTTCTCGCTCAGTTTGCTAATCTTTTTTTCTCATATAAACTACCTCTCCCTCCTTCATTCCCAGACCTCACAAAAAACGCGAGCCCGTGCCAACATAGCACTCCTTCCCCAACCTCTCCAACCTCCTCTCCCTCGTCCTCTCCCACCCCAGCCCCTGGGTTCAACAGCACCATGCCCGGGGGGGGCCACAGACGGAGGCGGTCACTCAGCACGGAACGTTTCGTAGAGACCCTGGTGGTAGCTGATAAGATGATGGTTGGTTACCATGGCCGCAAAGACATCGAGCATTACATCCTGTCTGTGATGAATATTGTAAGTTTGATCCTGCTTTTTGCTTCGATTAGTGTTGTTTTGTCTGACAAAAAAAAAAAAAACTGGTAATAAAGTTTGGGTCGATCTCAAACGGGGTTAATATCAACGGTCTAACGTGGCTTCCTCTCCTCATCTCTTCCCCCTACATTTACACTAGTTTTGAGTTCACAGGATGGGTGAGAGCAGTTAGGACTCACTTGCACCTGTCCAGTTCTTTCACGTCAATACAGGTGAAGGATTGGAGGAAAGACATTGAGATGAGTCCCTAGCCTACTGATATTGGAAACACGCTGATGTAGTGCATTAGAGCATGAACAATGCTATTTGAAGTGTTTCTCCCTTTGGTTAGCATTTCGATTGTTCTCTCTTAGTGAAAACAGACATTTAAATCGCAGCGTGAGCTGAATGTGTGATGGCCGTTTTTCTACCCCCCCCAGTATGTGTGATGGAAACACCGATCAAGCGTCGTGACACGTGGACACAGTTTGTCTGACTTTGTGTCTTTTACTTCTTTTCTGGAGGTCAGGTTGCCAAACTTTACCGTGATGCCAGCCTAGGAAACGTTGTGAACATTATAGTAACCCGCCTGATCGTACTGACTGAAGACCAGGTGGGTGTCTACCTCTCTCTCTCTCTCCCTCCGTCTACCCCTCTCTCTCTCTCCCTCCATCTACCCCTCTCTCTCTCCCTCCGTCTACCCCTCTCTCTCTCTCTCTCTCCCTCCGTCTACCCCCTCTCTCTCTCTCTCCCTCCGTCTACCCCTCTCTCTCTCTCTCCCTCCGTCTACCCCTCTCTCTCTCTCTCTCTCTCTCTCTCTCTCTCTCCCTCCGTCTCCCCCTCTCTCTCTCTCTCCTCCGTCTACCCCCTCTCTCTCTCTCTCTCCCTCCGTCTACCCCTCTCTCTCCTCTCTCTCCGTCTACCCCTCTCTCTCTCTCTCTCTCCGTCTACCCGTCTCTCTCTCTCTCCCTCCGTCCCTCTCTCTCTCTCTCTCTCCCTCCGTCTACCCCTCTCTCTCTCTCTCTCTCTCTCTCTCTCTCTCTCTCTCTCTCTCTCTCTCTCCCTCCGTCTATCCCCTCTCTCTCTCTCTCTCCGTCTACCCCGTCTCTCTCTCTCTCCCTCCGTCTACCCCTCTCTCTCTCTCTCCCTCCGTCTCTCCCCCCTCTCTCTCTCTCTCTCTCTCTCTCTCTCTCTCTCTCTCTCTCTCTCCCTCTGTCTCTCCCCTCCTCTCTCTCCCTCCGTCTACCCGTCTCTCTCTCTCTCCCTCCGTCTACCCCCCCCTCTCTCTCTCTCTCTCTCTCTCTCTCCCTCCGTCTACCCCTCTCTCTCTCTCCCTCCGTCTACCCCCTCTCTCTCTCTCTCCTCCATCTCTCCGTCCTCTCTCTCTCTCTCTCTCTCTCTCTCTCTCTCCCCTCCGTCTATCTCTCTCTCTCTCTCTCTCTCTCTCTCTCTCTCTCTCTCTCTCTCTCTCTCTCTCTCTCTCTCTCTCTCTCTCTCTCTCTCTCTCTCTCTCTCTCTCTCTCTCCCTCCGTCTATCTCTCTCTCTCTGTCTCTCTCTCCGTCTATCTCTCTCTCTCTCTCTCTCTCTGTTTTCTCTCTCTCCCCTCTCTCTCTCTCTCTCTCTCTCTCTCTCTCTCTCTCTCTCTCTCTCTCTCTCTCTCTCTATCTATCTCTCTCTCTCTCTCTCTCCCTCTGTCTATCTCTCTCTCTCTCCCTCTGTCTATCTCTCTCTCTCCCTCTGTCTATCTCTCTCTCTCTCCCTCTGTCTATCTCTCTCTCTCTGTCTCTCTCTCTCTCTCTCTCTCTCCGTCTATCTCTCTCTCTCTCTCTCTCTCTTCTACATCAACATCTATGTGTTTCTCTCATCTCAGCTCCAATCTCTGTGGTTTGGTTACTTCTTATGCAGTAACATAGTTATTCCAAGCCGTTGGGGGAGAGTAGGAGGAGGAAAGAGAAGGGAGAGAGGAGTGACAAGAAGAGGCGAGAGAAGGGGACGAGAGTAGAAAAGAAGCGAGGAAAGGAGAGAGGACAGGAAGCGCCTATCGTATGTTTGCCGCCACTAAAGAGGAAAGCCTCTCCGTTGGAGATGAGCTCAGACATCTTCCCTCAGGGAGATTTGATTGAGGATGTTTACATTCAACCAGCAGGTAACTGCCAAAATGGCAGAAACATCTTGTGGAAGAATGGTGTTGCGTGCCTTCCAGTAGAGTCCCATACACTTGTAGAATCTATGCCAAGGTGCATGGAAGCTGTTCTGGTGGTCCAATAATTGGTGTTTTCATTATTTTGGCAGTTACCTGTATATAATGTGTAGGTTTGATGGGAGAAACAGGGTGAACTGTACGTCTAGCGTCTGTCGATAATACGTTTTCATACATTCTCCGTTTTAAGACTGAACCCGATACGTTTTACCCAGATGGAGTGTAATATGGATATATTCATAGTTAAAATATATAGATTTTTTTGTCATATGGATTATTTTAACAGATATGTCAGAATCCTGTCAAATGGTGGACATGGCTTTTATAGGCTTATATACTGTCGTTTTTGACTGGTGCTTTTTACTAAGATGGCCCAATCATAAATTGACGTCAATAGCAGATTTAAGTGAAAGTTTGAGTGGCTTGTGTTAATCTTAATTTAGCCCTAGTCATGTGCAGAATGCTGTCCCTGTTCTTGACAGAGTGCTGGGTTCTGTGTGTTCAGGGTTGTGGATGTGTTCAGACTGTTCTGGGTTGTGGATGTGTTCAGGGTTGTGGATGTGTTCAGAATGTTCTGGGTTGTGGATGTATTCAGAATGTTCAGGGTTGTGGATGTGTTCAGACTGTTCAGGGTTGTGGATGTGTTCAGAATGTTCAGGGTTGTGGATGTGTTCATAATGTTCAATGTTGTGGATGTGTTCAGACTGTTCTGGGTTGTGGATGTGTTCAGAATGTTCAGGGTTGTGGATGTGTTCAGAATGTTCAGGGTTGTGGATGTATGTTCAGAATGTTGGATGGTTGTGGATGTATGTGTTCAGAATGTTCAGGGTTGTGGATGTATTCAGAATGTTCAGGTTGTGGATGTGTTCAGAAGATTCTGGGTTGTGTTCAGAAGATTCTGGGATGTGTTCAGAATGTTCTGGGTGTGGATGTGTTCAGAATGTTCTGGGTTGTGGATGTGTTCAGAATGTTCTGGGTAGTGGATGTGTTCAGAATGTTCTGGGTTGTGGACGTGTTCATAATGTTCTGGGTTTTGGATGTGTTCAGAGTTGTGGATGTGTTATGGGTTGTGGATGTGTTCAGAATGTTCAGAGTTGTGGATGTGTTATGGGTTGTGGATGTGTTCAGAATGTTCAGAGTTGTGGATGTGTTCAGAATGTTCTGGGTTGTGGATGTGTTCAGACTGTTCTGGGTTGTGGTGGTGTTCAGACTGTTCTGGGTTGTGGATTTGTTCAGACTGTTCAGGGTTGTGGATGTGTTCAGACTGTTCAGGGTTGTGATGGATGTGTTCAGACTGTTCAGGGTTGTGGATATATGTTCAGGGTTGTATATATATATATATATATATATAATATATATGCCATTTAGCTGACGCTTTTATCCAAAGCGACTTACAGTCATGTGTGCATACATTCTACATATGGGTGGTCCCGGGAATCGAACCCACTACCCTGGCGTTACAAGCGCCATGCTCTACCAACTGAGCCACAGAAGGACCACATGTGTTCAGACTGTTCAGGGTTGTGGATGTGTTCAGACTGTTCAGGGTTGTGGATGTGTTCAGACTGTTCTGGGTTGTGGATGTGTTCAGGGTTGTGGATGTGTTCAGACTGTTCAGGGTTGTGGATGTGTTCAGACTGTTCAGGGTTGTGGATGTGTTCAGACTGTTCAGGGTTGTGGATGTGTTCAGACTGTTCAGGGTTGTGGAGGTGATCAGACTGTTCAGGGTTGTGGAGGTGATCAGACTGTTCTGGGTTGTGGATGTGTTCAGGGTTGTGGATGTGTTCAGACTGTTCAGGGTTGTGGAGGTGTTCAGACTGTTCAGGGTTGTGAATGTGTTCAGACTGTTCAGGGTTGTGGATGTGTTCAGACTGTTCAGGGTTGTGGATGTGTTCAGACTGTTCAGGGTTGTGGATGTGTTCAGACTGTTCTGGGTTGTGGATTCAGACTGTTCTGGGTTGTGGATGTGTTCAGACTGTTCAGGGTTGTGGATGTGTTCAGAATGTTCAGGGTTGTGGATGTGTTCAGAATGTTCTGGGTTGTGGATGTATTCAGACTGTTCTGGGTTGTGGATGTGTTCAGGGTTGTGGATTTGTTCAGACTGTTCAGGGTTGTGAATGTGTTCAGAATGTTCAGGGTTGTGGATGTGTTCAGACTGTTCAGGGTTGTGGATGTGTTCAGGGTTGTGGATATGTTCAGACTGTTCAGGGTTGTGGATGTGTTCAGACTGTTCTGGGTTGTGCATGTATTCAGACTGTTCTGGGTTGTGGATTCAGACTGTTCTGGGTTGTGGATGTGTTCAGACTGTTCAGGGTTGTGGATGTGTTCAGAATGTTCAGGGTTGTGGATGTATTCAGAATGTTCAGGGTTGTGGATGTGTTCAGACTGTTCAGGGTTGTGGATGTGTTCAGAATGTTCTGGGTTGTGGATGTATTCAGACTGTTCTGGGTTGTGGATGTGTTCAGGGTTGTGGATTTGTTCAGACTGTTCAGGTTTGTGGATGTATTCAGACTGTTCAGGGTTGTGGAGGTGATCAGACTGTTCAGGGTTGTGGATGTGTTCAGGTTTGTGGATGTATTCAGACTGTTCAAGGTTGTGGATGTGTTCAGACTGTTCAGGGTTGTGGATGTGTTCAGGGTTGTGGATGTATTCAGACTGTTCAAGGTTGTGGATGTGTTCAGACTGTTCAGGGTTGTGGATGTGTTCAGACGGTTCAGGGTTGTGGATGTATTCAGACTATTCAAGGTTGTGGATGTGTTCAGACGGTTCAGGGTTGTGGATGTGTTCAGGGTTGTGGAGGTATTCAGACTGTTCAGGGTTGTGGATGTGTTCAGACTGTTCAGGGTTGTGGATGAGTTCAGACGGTTCAGGGTTGTGGATGTGTTCAGACTGTTCAGCGTTGTGGATGTGTTCAGACGGTTCAGGGTTGTGGATGTGTTCAGACTGTTCTGGGTTGTGGTGGTGTTCAGACTGTTCTGGGTTGTGGATTTGTTCAGACTGTTCAGGGTTGTGGATGTGTTCAGACTGTTCAGGGTTGTGGATGTGTTCAGACTGTTCAGGGTTGTAGATGCGTTCAGACTGTTCTGGGTTGTGGTGGTGTTCAGACTGTTCAGGGTTGTGGATGTGTTCAGACTGTTCAGGGTTGTGGATGTGTTCAGAATGTTATGGGTTGTGGCTGTATTCAGACTGTTCTGGGTTGTGGATGTGTTCAGGGTTGTGGATGTGTTCAGACTGTTCTGGGTTGTGGATTCAGACTGTTCTGGGTTGTGGATGTGTTCAGACTGTTCAGACTGTTCAGACTGTTCTGGGTTGTGGTGGTGTTCAGACTGTTCTGGGTTGTGGATTTGTTCAGACTGTTCAGGGTTGTTCAGGGTTGTGATGTGTTCAGACTGTTCAGGGTTGTGGATGTGTTCAGACTGTTCAGGGTTGTGGATGTGTTCAGAATGTTCTGGGTTGTGGCTGTATTCAGACTGTTCTGGGTTGTGGATGTGTTCAGGGTTGTGGATGTGTTCAGACTGTTCTGGGTTGTGGATTCAGACTGTTCTGGGTTGTGGATGTGTTCAGACTGTTCTGGGTTGTGGATGTATTCAGAATGTTCAGGGTTGTGGATGTGTTCAGAATATTCAGGGTTGTGGATGTATTCATGTGAATGTTCAGGGTTGTGGATGTGTTCAGAATGTTCAGGGTTGTGGATGTGTTCATAATTTTCAAGGTTGTGGATGTATTCAGAATGTTCAGGGTTGTGGATGTGTTCAGAATGTTCAGGGTTGTGGATGTGTTCAGAATGTTCAGGGTTGTGGATGTGTTCATAATTTTCAAGGTTGTGGATGTGTTCAGAATGTTTAGGGTTGTGGATGTATTCAGAATGTTTAGGGTTGTGGATGTGTTCATAATGTTCAAGGTTGTGGATGTGTTCAGAAGATTCTGGGTTGTGTTCAGAAGATTCTGGGATGTGGATGTGTTCAGAATGTTCTGGGTTGTGGATGTGTTCAGAATGTTCTGGGCAGTGGATGTGTTCAGAATGTTCTGGGTTGTGGACGTGTTCATAATGTTCAATGTTGTGGATGTGTTCAGAATTTCTGGGTGTGGATGTGTTCAGAATGTTCTGGGTTGTGGATGTGTTCAGAATGTTCTGGGTAGTGGATGTGTTCAGAATGTTCTGGGTTGTGGACGTGTTCATAATGTTCTGGGTTGTGGATGTGTTCAGAGTTGTGGATGTGTTATGGGTTGTGGATGTGTTCAGAATGTTCAGAGTTGTGGATGTGTTCAGAATGTTCTGGGTTGTGAATGTGTTCAGAATGTTCAGGGTTGTGGATGTGTTCAGACTGTTCAGGGTTGTGGATGTGTTCAGACTGTTCAGGGTTGTGGATGTGTTCAGACTGTTCAGGGTTGTGGATGTATTCAGAATGTTCAGGGTTGTGGATGTATTCAGAATGTTCAGGGTTGTGGATGTGTTCAGACTGTTCTGGGTTGTGGATGTGTTCAGGGTTGTGGATTTGTTCAGACTGTTCAGGGTTGTGAATGTGTTCAGGGTTGTGGATGTATTCAGAATGTTCTGGGTTGTGGATTCAGACTGTTCTGGGTTGTGGATGTGTTCAGACTGTTCAGGGTTGTGGATGTGTTCAGAATGTTCAGGGTTGTGGATGTGTTCAGAATGTTCTGGGTTGTGGATGTATTCAGACTGTTCTGGGTTGTGGATGTGTTCAGGTTGTGGATTTGTTCAGACTGTTCAGGGTTGTGAATGTGTTCAGAATGTTCAGGGTTGTGGATGTGTTCAGACTGTTCAGGGTTGTGGATGTGTTCAGGGTTGTGGATATGTTCAGACTGTTCAGGGTTGTGGATGTGTTCAGACTATTCTGGGTTGTGCATGTATTCAGACTGTTCTGGGTTGTGGATTCAGACTGTTCTGGGTTGTGGATGTGTTCAGACTGTTCAGGGTTGTGGATGTGTTCAGAATGTTCAGGGTTGTGGATGTATTCAGAATGTTCAGGGTTGTGGATGTGTTCAGACTGTTCAGGGTTGTGGATGTGTTCAGAATGTTCTGGGTTGTGGATGTATTCAGACTGTTCTGGGTTGTGGATGTGTTCAGGGTTGTGGATTTGTTCAGACTGTTCAGGTTTGTGGATGTATTCAGACTGTTCAGGGTTGTGGAGGTGATCAGACTGTTCAGGGTTGTGGATGTGTTCAGGTTTGTGGATGTATTCAGACTGTTCAAGGTTGTGGATGTGTTCAGACTGTTCAGGGTTGTGGATGTGTTCAGGGTTGTGGATGTATTCAGACTGTTCAAGGTTGTGGATGTGTTCAGACTGTTCAGGGTTGTGGATGTGTTCAGACGGTTCAGGGTTGTGGATGTATTCAGACTATTCAAGGTTGTGGATGTGTTCAGACGGTTCAGGGTTGTGGATGTGTTCAGGGTTGTGGAGGTATTCAGACTGTTCAGGGTTGTGGATGTGTTCAGACTGTTCAGGGTTGTGGATGAGTTCAGACGGTTCAGGGTTGTGGATGTGTTCAGACTGTTCAGCGTTGTGGATGTGTTCAGACGGTTCAGGGTTGTGGATGTGTTCAGACTGTTCTGGGTTGTAGTGGTGTTCAGACTGTTCTGGGTTGTGGATTTGTTCAGACTGTTCAGGGTTGTGGATGTGTTCAGACTGTTCAGGGTTGTGGATGTGTTCAGACTGTTCAGGGTTGTAGATGCGTTCAGACTGTTCTGGGTTGTGGTGGTGTTCAGACTGTTCAGGGTTGTGGATGTGTTCAGACTGTTCAGGGTTGTGGATGTGTTCAGAATGTTAGGGTTGTGGTTGTGGCTGTATTCAGACTGTTCTGGGTTGTGGATGTGTTCAGGGTTGTGGATGTGTTCAGACTGTTCTGGGTTGTGGATTCAGACTGTTCTGGGTTGTGGATGTGTTCAGACTGTTCTGGGTTGTGGATGTGTTCAGACTGTTCTGGGTTGTGGTGGTGTTCAGACTGTTCTGGGTTGTGGATTTGTTCAGACTGTTCAGGGTTGTGGTGGTGTTCAGACTGTTCAGGGTTGTGGATGTGTTCAGACTGTTCAGGGTTGTGGATGTGTTCAGAATGTTCTGGGTTGTGGCTGTATTCAGACTGTTCTGGGTTGTGGATGTGTTCAGGGTTGTGGATGTGTTCAGACTGTTCTGGGTTGTGGATTCAGACTGTTCTGGGTTGTGGATGTGTTCAGACTGTTCAGGGTTGTGGATGTGTTCAGAATGTTCAGGGTTGTGGATGTGTTCAGAATGTTCAGGGTTGTGGATGTATTCAGACTGTTCTGGGTTGTGGATGTGTTGTGTTCATGGGTTGTGGATGTGTTCAGAATGTTCAGGGTTGTGGATGTGTTCAGAATGTTCAGGGTTGTGGATGTGTTCAGTGTTCAGGGTTGTGGATGTTCAGGGTTGTGGATGTGTTCAGACTGTTCAGGGTTGTGGATGTGTTCAGACTGTTCTGGGTGTTCAGAAGATTCTGGGATGTATTCAGAATGTTCTGGGTTGTGGATGTGTTCAGACTGTTCTGGGTTGTGGATGTGTTCAGACTGTTCAGGGTTGTGGATGTTCTGGGTTGTAATGTTCAGGATGTGTTCAGGGTTGTGGATGTGTTCAGAATGTTCAGGGTTGTGGTTCAGAATGTTCTGGGTTGGATGTGTTCAGACTGTTCAGGGTTGTGGATGTGTTCAGAATGTTCTGTTCAGAATGTTCATGTATTGGGTTGTGGATGTGTTCAGAATGTTCAGGGTTGTGGATGTGTTCATAATGTTCAATGTTCTGGGTTGTGGATGTATTCAGAATGTTCAGGGTTGTGGATGTGTTCAGACTGTTCAGGGTTGTGGATGTGTTCAGAATGTTCAGGGTTGTGGATGTGTTCAGAATGTTCAGGGTTGTGGATGTTTCAGACTGTTCTGGGTTGTGGATGTGTTGTGTTCAGGGTTGTGGATGTATTCAGAATGTTCAGGGTTGTGGATGTGTTCAGACTGTTCAGGGTTGTGGATGTGTGATTCAGACTGTTCTGGGTTGTGGATGGTTGTGTTCAGACTGTTCTGGGTTGTGGATGTGTTCTGGGTTGTGGATGTTCAGATGTGTTCAGAATGTTCAGGGTTGTGGATGTGTTCAGACTGTTCAGGGTTGTGGATGTGTTCAGACTGTTCAGGGTTGTGGATGTGTTCAGACTGTTCAGGGTTGTGGAATGTTCTGGGTTGTGATGTGTTCAGACTGTTCAGGGTTGTGGATGTGTTCAGACTGTTTGGGTTGTGGATGTGTGTGTTCAGACTGTTCAGGGTTGTGGATGTGTCAGACTGTTCAGGGTTGTGGTTGTGTCAGACTGTTCAGGGTTGTGGAGTTCAGGGTTGTGATTTGTTCAGACTGTTCAGACTGTTCAGGGTTGTGGATGTGTTCAGACTGTTCAGGGTTGTGGAGGTGATCAGACTGTTCAGGGTTGTGGATGTGTTCAGACTGTTCAGGGTTGTGGAGGTGATCAGACTGTTCAGGGTTGTGGATGTATTCAGACTGTTCAGGGTTGTGGAGGTGATCAGACTGTTCAGGGTTGTGGAGGTGTTCAGACTGTTCAGGGTTGTGGGTGTGTTCAGGGTTGTGGATGTGTTCAGACTGTTCAGGGTTGTGGAGGTGATCAGACTGTTCAGGGTTGTGGAGGTGATCAGACTGTTCTGTTCAGGGTTGTGGATGTGTTCAGGGTTGTGGATTTGTTCAGACTGTTCAGGGTTGTGAATGTGTTCAGACTGTTCAGGGTTGTGGAGTGTGTTCTGGGTTGTGGATGTGTTCAGACTGTTCAGGGTTGTGGATGTGTTCAGACTGTTCTGTTCAGGGTTGTGGATGTGTTCAGGGTTGTGGAATGTTCAGGTTGTGGATGTGTTCAGACTGTTCAGGGTTGTGTATTCAGATGTGTTCAGACGGTTCAGGGTTGTGGATGTGTTCAGACTGTTCAGGGTTGTGGATGTGTTCAGACTGTTCAGGGTTGTGGATGTGTTCAGACTGTTCTGGGTTGTGGATGTGTTCAGAATGTTCAGGGTTGTGGATGTGTTCAGGGTTGTGGATGTGTTCAGAATGTTCAGGGTTGTGGATGTGTTCAGACTGTTCAGGGTTGTGGATGTGTTCAGACTGTTCAGGGTTGTGGATGTGTTCAGGGTTGTGGATGACTGTTGTTCAGGGTTGTGGATGTGTTCAGACTGTTCAGGGTTGTGGAGTGTGTTGTGGGTTGTGGATGTGTTCAGACTGTTCTGGGTTGTTGTGTTCAGACTGTTCTGGGTTGTGGATGTGTTCAGACTGTTCTGGGTTGTGGATGTGTTCAGAATGTTCTGGGTTGTGGATGTGTTCAGACTGTTCTGGGTTGTGGATGTATTCAGAACATTCAGGGTTGTGGATGTATTCAGAATGTTCAGAGTTGTGGAAGTGTTCAGGGTTGTGGATGTGTTCAGGGTTGTGGATGTGTTCAGACTGTGTTGTAATGTGTGCTGTATGTTCTATCCAGCCCAACCTGGAGATCAACCACCATGCAGACAAGTCTCTAGACAGCTTCTGTAAGTGGCAGAAGTCCATCCTCAGTCACCAAGGAGACGGGAACAGCATCCCGGAGAACGGCATGGCTCACCATGACAACGCTGTCCTCATCACACGGTAGATTCTCCACCTCCACTCTCACGTACCTACACAGACACACACACTTATTTTCCTCTTACCTATTATTATGTTTTGCACTGACTCTCTTGCGCAGACTTGATGTACACTCACTGGACTCTAACCACAGACCCACATACTACACTAACATTCCAACACACACACACAAAACACAGACACACACACACACAAAACACACACACACACACACACACACACACACACACACACACACACACACACACACACACACACACACACACACACACACACACACACACACACACACACACACACACACACACACACACACATACATACATACATACACACACACCACACTAACATTCCAACACAGACACAGACACACACACACACACACACACACACACACACACACACACACACACACACACACACACACACACACACACACACACACACACACACACACACACACACACACACACACACACACATACATACATACACATACTCACACACACCACACTAACATTCCAACACAGACACAGACACACACACACACACACACACACACACACACACACACACACACACACACACACACACACACACACACACACACACACACACACACACACACACACACACACACACACACACACACACACACACACACACACACACATACATACATACATACATACTCACACACACCACACTAACATTCCAACACAGACACAGACACACACACACACACACACACACACACACACACACACACACACACACACACACACACACACACACACACACACACACACACACACACACACACATACATACATACATACATACTCACACACACCACACTAACATTCCAACACAGACACAGACACACACACACACACACACACACACACACACACACACACACACACACACACACACACACACACACACACACACACACACACACACACACACACACACACACACACACACACACACACACACACACACACACATATACTCACACACACCACACTAACATTCCAACACAGACACACACACACACACACACACACACACACACACACACACACACACACACACACACACACACACACACACACACACACACACACACACACACACACACACACACACACACACACACACACACACACACACACACACACACACATACATTCCCACTCTTCTCACATGCTGCTGTTTTATTTTTGACTTGTCTTTTTATTGAACTTTTATTTAACGAGGCAAGTCAGTTCAGAACAAATCCTTATTTACAATGACGGCCGACCAAAAGGCCCCCAGTGGGGACGGGGCCTGGGATTAAATAAATACCTACTTTCTGTTTATTATCTGTGCATAGTCATTTAATCCCTAACCCACATGCATGTACTGTATTACCTCAACTACCTCAACTACCTCGCACCCCTGCACATAGCCTCGTTACCGATACCCCTGCACATAGCCTCGTTACCGATACCCCTGCACATAGCCTCGTTACCGATACCCCTGCACATAGCCTCGTTACCGATACCCCTGCACATAGCCTCGTTACCGATACCCCTGCACATAGCCTCGTTACCGATACCCCTGCACATAGCCTCGTTACCGATACCCCTGCACATAGCCTCGTTACCGATACCCCTGCACATAGCCTCGTTACCGATACCCCTGCACATAGCCTCGTTACCGATACCCCTGTACATAGCCTCGTTACCGATACCCTGCACATAGCCTCGTTACCGATACCCTGCACATAGCCTCGTTACCGATACCCCTGCACATAGCCTCGTTACCCATACCCCTGCACATAGCCTCGTTACACCCCTGCACATAGCCTCGTTACCGATACCCCTGCACATAGCCTGCGTTACGATACCCCTGTACATAGCCTCGTTACCGATACCCCTGCACATAGCCTCGTTACCGATACCCCTGTACATAGCCTCGTACCGATACCCCTGCACATAGCCTTGTTACAGATACCCTGCACATAGCCTCGTTACCGATACCCTGCACATAGCCTCGTTACCAGATACACACCCCTGTACATAGCCTCGTTACCGATACCCCTGCACATAGCCTTGTTACAGATACCCCTGCACATAGCCTCGTTACCGATACCCCTGTACATAGCCTCGTTACCGATACCCCTGCACATAGCCTCGTTACAGATACCCCTGCACATAGCCTCGTTACCGATACCCCTGCACATAGCCTCGTTACCGATACCCATGTACATAGCCTCGTTACCGATACCCCTGTACATAGCCTCGTTACAGATACCCCTGTACATAGCCTCGTTAACGATACCCTGTACATAGCCTCGTTACAGATACCCCTGCACATAGCCTCTCGTTACCCCTGTACATAGCCCCTACCCCTGTACATAGCCTCGTTACCGATACCCCCTGTACATAGCCTCGTTACCGATACCCCTGCACATAGCCGATACCCCTGCACATAGCCTCCGATACCCCTGCACATAGCCTCGTTACAGATACCCCTGCACATAGCCTCGTTACCGATACCCTGCACATAGCCTCGTTACCGATACCCCTGCACATAGCCTCGTTACCCATACCCCTGCGTTACAGATACCCTGCACATAGCCTCGTTACAGATACCCTGCACATAGCCTCGTTACCGATACCCCTGCACATAGCCTCGTTACCGATACCCCTGCACATAGCCTCGTTACCGATACCCCTGTACATAGCCTCGTTACCGATACCCCTGCACATAGCCTCGTTACCGATACCCCTGTACATAGCCTCGTTACCGATACCCCTGCACATAGCCTCGTTACCGATACCCCTGCACATAGCCTCGTTACCGATACCCCTGCACATAGCCTCGTTACCGATACCCCTGTACATAGCCTCGTTACCGATACCCCTGCACATAGCCTTGTTACAGATACCCCTGCACATAGCCTCGTTACCGATACCCCTGTACATAGCCTCGTTACCGATACCCCTGCACATAGCCTCGTTACAGATACCCCTGCACATAGCCTCGTTACCGATACCCCTGCACATAGCCTCGTTACCGATACCCCTGTACATAGCCTCGTTACCGATACCCCTGTACATAGCCTCGTTACAGATACCCCTGTACATAGCCTCGTTAACGATACCCCTGTACATAGCCTCGTTACAGATACCCCTGCACATAGCCTCGTTACCGATACCCCTGTACATAGCCTCGTTACCGATACCCCTGTACATAGCCTCGTTACCGATACCCCTGTACATAGCCTCGTTACCGATACCCCTGCACATAGCCTCGTTACCGATACCCCTGCACATAGCCTCGTTACCGATACCCCTGCACATAGCCTCGTTACAGATACCCCTGTACATAGCCTCGTTACCGATACCCCTGCACATAGCCTCGTTACCGATACCCCTGTACATAGCCTCGTTACCGATACCCCTGCACATAGCCTCGTTACAGATACCCCTGCACATAGCCTCGTTACAGATACCCCTGCACATAGCCTCGTTACCGATACCCCTGCACATAGCCTCGTTACCGATACCCCTGTACATAGCCTCGTTACCGATACCCCTGTACATAGCCTCGTTAACGATACCCCTGTACATAGCCTCGTTACAGATACCCCTGCACATAGCCTCGTTACCGATACCCCTGTACATAGCCTCGTTACCGATACCCCTGTACATAGCCTCGTTACCGATACCCCTGTACATAGCCTCGTTACCGATACCCCTGCACATAGCCTCGTTACCGATACCCCTGCACATAGCCTCGTTACAGATACCCCTGTACATAGCCTCGTTACCGATACCCCTGTACATAGCCTCGTTACCGATACCCCTGTACATAGCCTCGTTATTGTTAATGTTATTTTTATTTTGTTACCATTTTTCCATTAGTCTAAGAGGCACAGTTTTCGTACTTACTTTTGAAACAACTCTGCGTGAGTAAGCATTTCACAGTAAGGTCTACTACACCTGTTGTATTCAGCATTTCACGGTAAGGTCTACTACACCTGTTGTATTTGGCGCAAGGTGGCAAAAAAACTATGATTGGATTTTCGATGATGGTTCGTTCGGCGGTAGAAGTGTGCGGTAATTGACCTCGCCATATGTCTTTTGTGCGTCTGTTTACTTAAACGCTTTAGCAGTCCTTCCACCTTCCCACTTTGTGCTGCGTCTGCGTTTCACAGCCAGAACAGTAGCGTTGAAACACACAGCCAGGCCACTACTCTATTACTGGCTCTGGGTGAAGCGATGACAACGGGAAGGTCTTTCAGACACACTAAGATTTATGGCTGGTAACCGTGTTGCGGCAAAAACACTGTCATAACTGCTATTGGCATTATTGTTGACCATAGTGTGATTGACATGGGCTAAAACCCTGCTTTTGACTCTCCCTGCCTGGCTGTGGACTAATGTTCGCCTAGTGCTAGTTGACTTAAGCTGTTTGGTGAGCTGTCAATAGGAGATACTGTAGTAGGTAAGGTCCTCTATTGCTACTGAAAGTAATAGTTGGTCGCCTTAGAAGCAGCGTTAGAAGTTTTGCTTGGATTCTGATGCCAGCAGGCTACTGAAGGGGTTTTTCGGGAGTGCTGTTCCCAGCCACCTGTCTGTCTGTTGTGCTGGTAATTATCGGAGGGCAGGTCTGTACTGCCAAAGTTACATCACCTCAGCCTTCTGCTGCTATAGGGCTTTCCACCGTCTGTCTGATGCTAAACCAACACTAGCTGCTATGCTTTCACTAAAGCATTGTGTTGTATATACATGCTGCAGGCTGCTTACAGGGTTCAGTGAAGTTCAGTGACTGTGGGTTTGCGCTATAGGCCCAGTACAACATCTTATTAGAGAGAGAGGGGGGGGTGAGGAGAGAGAGAGGGTGGGTGGGTGAGGAGAGAGAGAGAGAGAGAGGGGGGAGAGAGAGAGGGGGGTGAGGAGAGAGAGAGAGAGAGAGAGAGAGAGAGAGAGAGAGAGAGGGAGGGTGAGGAGAGAGAGAGAGAGAGGGGGTGAGGAGAGAGAGAGAGGGGGGTGAGGGAGAGAGAGAGAGAGAGAGAGAGAGAGAGAGAGAGGGGGGAGGGTGAGGGAGAGAGAGAGGGGGGGTGAGGAGAGAGAGAGAGAGGGGGGTGAGGAGAGCGAGAGAGAGGGGGTGAGGAGAGAGAGAGAGAGAGAGGGGGTGAGGAGAGAGAGAGAGAGAGGGGGTGAGGAGAGAGAGAGAGAGGGGGTGAGGGAGAGAGAGAGAGGGGAGGTGAGGAGAGAGAGA
>NC_068429.1:40942983-40947983 GCF_023373465.1 Oncorhynchus keta
ACGAGAGTAGAGCAGAATAGAATAAAATAAAATAGATGAACATAGAATAGAGGAGACGAGAGTAGAGCAGAATAGAATAAAATAGAATAGATGAACATAGAATAGAGGAGACGAGAGTAGAGCAGAATAGAATAAAATAGAATAGATGAACATAGAATAGAGGAGACGAGAGTAGAGCAGAATAGAATAAAATAGAATAGATGAACATAGAATAGAGGAGACGAGAGTAGAGCAGAATAGAATAAAATAGAATAGATGAACATAGAATAGAGGAGACAAGAGTAGAGCAGAATAGAATGAAATAGAATAGATGAACATAGAATAGAGGAGACGAGAGTAGAGCAGAATAGAATAAAATAGAATAGATGAACATAGAATAGAGGAGACGAGAGTAGAGCAGAATAGAATAAAATAGAATAGATGAACATAGAATAGAGGAGACAAGAGTAGAGCAGAATAGAATGAAATAGAATAGATGAACATAGAATAGAGGAGACGAGAGTAGAGCAGAATAGAAGCACAGAGCGCCTGACAGAAGAATCCTCATGTTTCTTCTTCCTCTTCCTCCCTCAGGTACGACATTTGCACTTACAAGAACAAACCCTGTGGGACTCTAGGTGAGTGGCTCTACGTTCTGCTCTCTGTTCCACTCTGTTCTGTGGCCTGGAGGCAAGGGGAGACAGTTCAGAGAGACCAGGTGGGGTATACTGTCGACAGGGCAGGGTACAGACAGGGTTAGGTCCAGACAGGGTTAGGTCCAGACAGGGTTAGGTACAGACAGGGTTAGGTACAGACAGGGTTAGGTCCAGACAGGGTTAGGTCCAGACAGGGTTAGGTCCAGACAGGGTTAGGTCCAGACAGGGTTAGGTACAGACAGGGTTATGTACAGACAGGGTTAGGTCCAGACAGGGTTAGGTACAGACAGGGTTAGGTACAGACAGGGTTAGGTCCAGACAGGGTTAGGTCCAGACAGGGCAGGGTACAGACAGGGTTAGGTACAGGCAGGGCAGGGTACAGACAGGGTTAGGTCCAGACAGGGCAGGGTACAGACAGGGTTAGGTCCAGACAGGGTTAGGTCCAGGTAGGGCAGGGTACAGGCAGGGTTAGGTCCAGACAGGGTTAGGTACAGGCAGGGTTAGGTCCAGACAGGGTTAGGTCCAGACAGGGTTAGGTACAGGCAGGGTTAGGTACAGACAGGGTTAGGTACAGACAGGGTTAGGTCCAGACAGGGCAGGGTACAGACAGGGTTAGGTCCAGACAAGGCAGGGTACAGACAGGGTTAGGTCCAGACAGGGCAGGGTACAGACAGGGTTAGGTCCAGACAGGGCAGGGTACAGACAGGGTTAAGTCCAGACAGGGTTAGGTCCAGACAGGGCAGGGTACAGACAGGGTTAGGTCCAGACAAGGCAGGGTACATACAGGGTTAGGTCCAGACAGGGCAGGGTACACAGACAGGGTTAGGTCCAGACAAGGCAGGGTACATACAGGGTTAGGTCCAGACAGGGCAGGGTACAGACAGGGTTAGGTCCAGGTAGGGCAGGGTCCAGACAGGGTTAGGTCCAGGTAGGGCATGGTACAAACAGGGTTAGGTCCAGACAGGGTTAGGTCCAGGCAAGGATAGGTACAGACAGGGCAGGGTACAGACAGGGATAGGTCCAGACATGACAGGGTTAGGTCCAGACAGGGTTAGGTCCAGACAGGGTTAGGTCCAGACAGGGCAGGGTACAGACAGGGTTAGGTCCAGACAAGGCAGGGTACAGACAGGGTTAGGTCCACACAGGGCAGGGTACAGACAGGGTTAAGTCCAGACAGGGTTAGGTCCAGGCAGGGCAGGGTACAGGCAGGGTTAGGTCCAGACAAGGCAGGGTACAGACAGGGTTAGGTCCACACAGGGCAGGGTACAGACAGGGTTAAGTCCAGACAGGGTTAGGTCCAGGCAGGGCAGGGTACAGGCAGGGTTAGGTCCAGACAGGGTTAGGTTCGATTCCCGGGACCACCCATACGTAGAATGTATGCACACATGACTGTAAGTCGCTTTGGATAAAAGCGTCTGCTAAATGGCATATATTATTATATTATATTATTATATTATTATATATTATCATATATTATAGGTCCAGACAGGGCATGGTACAAACAGGGTTAGGTCCAGGCAGGGATAGGTACAGACAGGGCAGGGTACAGACAGGGATAGGTCCAGACATGGCAGGGTACAGACAGGGTTAGGTCCAGGTAGGGCAGGGTCCAGACAGGGTTAGGTCCAGGTAGGGCATGGTACAAACAGGGTTAGGTCCAGACAGGGTTAGGTCCAGGCAGGGCAGGGTACAGGCAGGGTTAGGTCCAGACAGGGTTAGGTACAGACAGGGTTAGGTCCAGACAGGGTTAGGTCCAGGTAGGGCAGGGTACAGGCAGGGTTAGGTCCAGACAGGGTTAGGTACAGGCAGGGTTAGGTCCAGACAGGGTTAGGTCCAGACAGGGTTAGGTACAGGCAGGGTTAGGTACAGACAGGGTTAGGTACAGACAGGGTTAGGTCCAGACAGGGCATGGTACAAACAGGGTTAGGTCCAGACAGGGTTAGGTCCAGGCAGGGATAGGTACAGACAGGGCAGGGTACAGACAGGGATAGGTCCAGACATGGCAGGGTACAGACAGGGTTAGGTCCAGACAGGGTTAGGTCCAGACTTGGCAGGGTAGTGGTAGGGAAGGGTACAGACAGGGTTAGGTCCAGGCAGGGCAGGGTAGTGGTAGGGCAAGGTACAGGAAGGGTTAGGTCCAGGCATGGCAGGGTAGTGGTAGGGCAGGGTAGTGGCAGGGCAGGGTAGTGGCAGGCTAGGGTAGTGGTAGGGCAGGGTAGTGGCAGGGCAGGGTAGTGGCAGGGAAGGGTAGTGGCAGGGCAGGGTAGTGGCAGGGCAGGGTAGTGATGGGCAGGGTAGTGGCAGGGCAGGGTAGTGGCAGGGCAGGGTAGTGGCAGGGCAAGGTAGTGGCAGGGCAGGGTAGTGCCAGGGCAGGGTAGTGGCAGGGCAAGGTAGTGGCAGGGCAGGGTAGTGGTAGGGCAGGGTAGTGGCAGGGCAGGGTAGTGGCAGGGCAAGGTAGTGGTAGGGCAGGGTAGTGGAAGGGTAGTGGTAGGGCAGGGTAGTGGTAGGGCAGGGTAGTGGCTGGGCAGGGTAGTGGCAGGGCATGGTAGTGGCAGGGCAGGGTAGTGGCAGGCTAGGGTAGTGGTAGGGCAGGGTAGTGGCAGGGCAGGGTAGTGGCAGGGAAGGGTAGTGGCAGGGCAGGGTAGTGGTAGGGCAGGGTAGTGGAAGGGTAGTGGTAGGGCAGGGTAGTGGTAGGGCAGGGTAGTGGCAGGGCAGGGTAGTGGCAGGGCAGGGTAGTGGTAGGGCAGGGTAGTGGCAGGGCAGGGTAGTGTTAGGGCAAGGTAGTGGCAGGGCAGGGTAGTGGTAGGGCAGGGTAGTAGCAGGGCAGGGTAGTGTTAGGGCAAGGTAGTGGCAGGGCAGGGTAGTGGTAGGGCAGGGTAGTGGCAGGGCAGGGTAGTGTTAGGGCAAGGTAGTGGCAGGGCAGGGTAGTGGTAGGGCAAGGGTAGTGGCAGGGCAGGGTAGTGGTAGGGCAGTGTAGTGGAAGGGTAGTGGTAGGGCAGGGTAGTGGTAGGGCAGGGTAGTGGCAGGGCAGGGTAGTGGTAGGGCAGGGTAGTGGCAGGGCAGGGTAGTGGCAGGGTAGTGGCAGTGCAGGGTAGTGGTAGGGCAGGGTAGTGGCAGGGCAGGGTAGTGGCAGGGCAGTGGTAGTGGCAGGGCAGGGTAGTGGTAGGGCAGGGTAGTGGTAGGGCAGGGTAGTGGTAGGGCAGTAGTGGCAGGGCAGGGTAGTGGTAGGGCAGGGTAGTGGTAGGGCAGGGTAGTGGTAGGGTAGGGTAGTGGTAGGGCAGAGTAGTGTCAGGGAAGGGTAGTGGCAGGGTAGTGGTAGAGCAGTGTAGTGGAAGGGTAGTGGTAGGGCAGGGTAGTGGTAGGGCAGGGTAGTGGCAGGGCAGGGTAGTGGTAGGGCAAGGTAGTGGCAGGGCAGGGTAGTGGTAGGGCAGAGTAGTGGCAGGGAAGGGTAGTGGCAGGGTAGTGGTAGAGCAGTGTAGTGGAAGGGTAGTGGTAGGGCAGGGTAGTGGTAGGGCAGGGTAGTGGCAGGGCAGGGTAGTGGTAGGGCAAGGTAGTGGCAGGGCAGGGTAGTGGTAGGGCAGTGTAGTGGAAGGGTAGTGGCAGGGCAGGGTAGTGTTAGGGCAAGGTAGTGGCAGGGCAGGGTAGTGGTAGGGCAGTGTAGTGGAAGGGTAGTGGTAGGGCAGGGTAGTGGTAGGGCAGGGTAGTGGCAGGGTAGTGGTAGGGCAGGGTAGTGGCAGGGCAGGGTAGTGGCAGGGCAGGGTAGTGGTAGGGCAGGGTAGGGTAGTGGCAGGGCAGGGTAGTGGCAGGGTAGTGGCAGGGTAGTGGTAGTGGCAGGGCAGGGTAGTGGTAGGGCAGGGTAGGGTAGTGGCAGGGCAGGGTAGTAGCAGGGCAGGGTAGTGGCAGGGTAGTGGTAGTGGCAGGGCAGGGTAGTGGTAGGGCAGGGTAGTGGCAGGGCAGGGTAGTGGTAGGGTAGTGTAGTGGAAGGGTAGTGGCAGGGCAGGGTAGTGTTAGGGCAAGGTAGTGGCAGGGCAGGGTAGTGGTAGGGCAGTGTAGTGGAAGGGTAGTGGTAGGGCAGGGTAGTGGTAGGGCAGGGTAGTGGCAGGGTAGTGGCAGGGCAGGGTAGTGGCAGGGCAGGGTAGTGGTAGGGCAGGGTAGGGTAGTGGCAGGGCAGGGTAGTGGCAGGGCAGGGTAGTGGCAGGGCAGGGTAGTGGTAGGGCAGGGTAGTGGCAGGGAAGGGTAGTGGCAGGGCAGGGTAGTAGCAGGGAAGGGTAGTGGCAGGGCAGGGTAGTGGCAGGGCAGGGTAGTAGCAGGGCAGGGTAGTGGCAGGGCAGGGTAGTAGCAGGGCAGGGTAGTGGCAGGGCAGGG
>NC_068429.1:40960483-40967983 GCF_023373465.1 Oncorhynchus keta
TAACCACCCCATAGCCTCTCTACCTCTCTCTAACCATCCCATAGCCTATCTACCTATCTCTAACCATCCCATAGCCTCTCTACCTCTCTCTCACCATCCCATAGCCTCTCTACCTCTCTCTAACCATCCCATAGCCTATCTACCTATCTCTAAGCATCCCATAGCCTCTCTACCTCTCTCTCACCATCCCATAGCCTCTCTACCTATCTCTAACCATCCCATAGCCTCTCTACCTCTCTCTAACCATCACATAGCCTCTCTACCTCTCTCTAACCATCTCATAGCCTCTCTACCTCTCTCTAACCATCTCATAGCCTCTCTACCTCTCTCTAACCATCTCAACCTCTAACCATCCCATAGCCTCTCTACCTCTCTATAACCATCCCATAGCCTCTCTACCTCTCTCTAACCATCCCATAGCCTCTCTACCTCTCTCTAACCATCTCATAGCCTCTCTGCCTCTCTCTAACCATCCCATAGCATCTCTACCTCTCTCTAACCATCCCATAGCCTCTCTACCTCTCTCTAACCATCTCATAGCCTCTCTACCTCTCTCTAACCATCTCATAGCCTCTCTACCTCCCTCTAACCATCTCATAGCCTCTCTACCTCTCTCTAACCATCCCATAGCCTCTCTACCTCTCTCTAACCATCTCATAGCCTCTCTACCTCTCTCTAACATCCCATAGCCTCTCTACCTCTCTCTAACCATCCCATAGCCTCTCTACATCTCTCTAACCATCTCATAGCCTCTCTACATCTCTCTAACCATCCCATAGCCTCTCTACATATCTCTAACCATCCCATAGCCTCTCTACATCTCTCTAACCATCTCATAGCCTCTCTACATCTCTCTAACCATCCCATAGCCTCTCATCTAACCATCCCATAGCCTCTCTACCTCTCTCTAACCATCTCATAGCCTCTACATCTCTCTAACCATCCCATATAACCATCCCATAGCCTCTCTACCTCTCTCTAACCATCCCATAGCCTTTCTATCTCTAACCTAACTAACCACCCCATAGCCTCTCTACCTCTCTCTAACCATCCCATAGCCTATCTACCTATCTCTAACCATCCCATAGCCTCTCTACCTATCTCTAACCATCCCATAGCCTCTCTACTCTCTCTCACCATCCCATAGCCTCTCTACCTCTCTCTAACCATCCCATAGCCGCTCTACCTCTCTAACCATCCAATAGCCTCTCTACCTCCTCTAACCATCCCATAGCCTCTCTACTCTAACCATCTCATAGCCTCTCTACCTCTCTCTAACCATCTCATAGCCTCTACCTCTCCTAACCATCTCATAGCCTCTCTACCTCTCTCTAACCATCCCATAGCCTCTCTACCTCTCTCTAACCATCCTATAGCCTCTCTACCTCTCTTTAACCATCCCATAGCCTCTCTACCTCTCTCTAACCATCCCATAGCCTCTCTACCTCTCTCTAACCATCCCATAGCCTCTCTACCTCTCTCTAACCATCTCATAGCCTCTCTACCTCTCTCTAACCATCTCAAAGCCTCTCTACCTCTCTCTAACCATCCCAAAGCCTCTCTACCTCTCTCTAACCATCCCATAGCCTCTCTACCTCTCTCTAACCATCTCATAGCCTCTCTACCTCTCTCTAACCATCTCATAGCCTCTCTACCTCTCTCTAACCATCTCATAGCCTCTCTACCTCTCTCTAACCATCTCATAGCCTCTCTACCTCTCTCTAACCATCCCATAGCCTCTCTACATCTCTCTAACCATCCCATAGCCTATCTACCTCTCTCTAACCATCCCATAGCCTATCTACCTCTCTCTAACCATCCCATAGCCTCTCTACCTCTCTCTAACATCCCATAGCCTCTCTACCTCTCTCTAACCATCCCATAGCCTCTCTACCTCTCTCTAACCATCTCATAGCCTCTCTACCTCTCTCTAACCATCCCATAGCCTCTCTACCTCTCTCTCACCCTCTCAAAGCCTAGAGATGAGGTAGAAAATAGTGTAAAGGTAGAGATTCATTCTTTCAGAGGTACCTAAACGTTTCAGCCAAACCCCAAGGAAGAAGCTGTTTGACTGATTCCCGAACATCACCCGCAGTATTAGAATCTATCTGACTGATTCCCGCACATCACCCACAGTATTAGAATCTATCTGACTGATTCCCGCACATCACCCACAGTATTTGAATCTATCTGACTGATTCACACACATCACCCACAGTATTTGAATCTATCTGACTGATTCACACACATCACCCGCAGTATTAGAATCTATCTGACTGATTCACACACATCACCCGCAGTATTAGAATCTATCTGACTGATTCACACACATCACCCGCAGTATTAGAATCTATCTGACTGATTCATCACATATCACCCGCACATCACCCACAGTATTTGAATCTATCTGACTGATTCACACACATCACCCGCAGTATTTGAATCTATCTGACTGATTCACACACATCACCCACAGTATTAGAATCTATCTGACTGATTCACACACATCACCCACAGTATTTGAATCTATCTGACTGATTCACACACATCACCCGCAGTATTAGAATCTATCTGACTGATTCACACACATCACCCGCAGTATTAGAATCTATCTGACTGATTCACACACATCACCCGCAGTATTTGAATCTATCTGACTGATTCACACACATCACCCGCAGTATTTGAATCTATCTGACTGATTCACACACATCACCCGCAGTATTAGAATCTATCTGACTGATTCACACACATCACCCGCAGTATTAGAATCTATCTGACTGATTCACACACATCACCCGCAGTATTAGAATCTATCTGACTGATTCACACACATCACCCGCAGTATTAGAATCTATCTGACTGATTCCCGCACATCACCCGTAGTATTAGAATCTCTGACTGATTCACATACATCACCCACAGTATTTGAATCTATCTGACTGATTCACACACATCACCCGTAGTATTAGAATCTATGACTGATTCACACACATCACCCGTAGTATTAGAATCTATCTGACTGATTCACACACATCACCCGTAGTATTAGAATCTATCTGACTGATTCACACACATCACCCGTAGTATTAGAATCTATGACTGATTCACACACATCACCCGTAGTATTAGAATCTATCTGACTGATTCACACACATCACCAGTAGTATTAGAATCTATGACTGATTCACACACATCACCCGTAGTATTAGAATCTATCTGACTGATTCACACACATCACCCGTAGTATTAGAATCTATGACTGATTCACACACATCACCTGTAGTATTAGAATCTATGACTGATTCACACACATCACCCGTAGTATTAGAATCTATCTGACTGATTCACACACATCACCCGTAGTATTAGAATCTATCTGACTGATTCACACACATCACCTGTAGTATTAGAATCTATGACTGATTCACACACATCACCCGTAGTATTAGAATCTATCTGACTGATTCACACACATCACCTGTAGTATTAGAATCTATGACTGATTCACACACATCACCTGTAGTATTAGAATCTATGACTGATTCACACACATCACCCGTAGTATTAGAATCTATCTGACTGATTCACACACATCACCCGTAGTATTAGAATCTATGACTGATTCACACACATCACCTGTAGTATTAGAATCTATGACTGATTCACACACATCACCCGTAGTATTAGAATCTATCTGACTGATTCACACACATCACCCGTAGTATTAGAATCTATGACTGATTCACACATATCACCCGTAGTATTAGAATCTATCTGACTGATTCACACACATCACCCGTAGTATTAGAATCTATCTGACTGATTCACACACATCACCCGCAGTAGATATCTCCCTCCATGACACCACCAATCTCCCTTTGAATGGGATGTTGAGCCAATCTGGGTAGAAGCTGTCCTTAGGCACAGATCTAGGATCAGTTGATCCTCCCCCACTCCTTACCTTAACCTGCAACTGGCCTTAGATCACTGTCTTGATTCCATCTTACTCCGTATTTTACCTGCCCTCCTCTCTGTCCTCCATTTTGTGTCTTACAGTTTCGGGATGAACCATGATGGAATAGGAAACTCATGTGGGACTAAAGGCCATGAGGCAGCCAAGCTGATGGCGGCCCACATCACAGCTAACACCAATCCCTTCTCCTGGTCGGCCTGCAGTAAGGACTATATCACCAGCTTCCTCGAGTAAGTGGAAAAGGGGCACCGCCTATCTCAGCTTATTCCCAGTTAAAAACCACCTATTGAAACTCTTGTACATATCCCGAACCAACCAGAAACGTCCTCAGTAGGTAAAAAGACACGGATAGCCTTCCAGCCGTCCAAACATTGAGCCGGGGATTTGGGACAGACACAGAAATCCTACTCTCGTCCTCCTCTTCAGAATCGCCTGTCTCTCCGTGCTTTGAATAACAGATAGGTTTGTTTTCTGTAAAGAAGGATATTCTTCATTTATTTCAAATAGTGTCCCTCAGAACCGGCAGATGATAACAGATAGAGTCTGGGTTTAGAAGTATTAAACAAATCCTCTCGTCAGACAGCGTCCATAGAAAACAAAGCAGCTTGGCCTTGAAGGCCCTCAACTTCTTAACCCAACGAATGGTTTTCAGCGTACGTGCGTGCGTGTCGGGAGAACGGTGGCCCTGGTTGTCAGAGCATGTTCTCTGGTGAAAGCCTTCCCGAGTCAGGAGAGACGAGGAGAGGAGAGACGAGGAGAGGAGAGGAGAGGCGTGGAGAGACGAGGAGAAGAGAGGAGAGGAGAGGCGAGGAGAGACGAGGAGAGGAGAGGAGAGACGAGGAGAGGAGAGGAGAGACGAGGAGAGGAGAGACGAGGAGAGGAGAGGAGAGGAGAGACGAGGAGAGGAGAGGCGAGGAGAGGAGAGGAGAGACGAGGAGAGGAGAGGAGAGGCGAGGAGAGGAGAGACGAGGAGAGGAGAGACGAGGAGAGACGAGGAAAGACATTAGCTAGCAGCACCAAGTAGCATTGGCACATAGACGTAGACATTGCACGTACCAACTTCTCACAGTGACACACAGCCTCGCTACGGTTTCTGGACATCCTCACGCTGGCCGTCTTTTCTCACGGTTGGATCACCTGAGAGTCTTTTCAGACCAAAGTGCAGAGAGGCTGAATATTTTTGCTCACATTGGCGTGACCCCGCCCGTTTTGTGCTGTTCCCTTTTCTTCTTCTCCTCTGAAATTCTGTTGTGGGTGAATTCGTCTTTGTGTCTTTTCCACTCCGCCTTGTCATTTGTGATGTCTTGCTTTTTGTCCTGGGAGGTTTTGCCTGTGAACTAGACGTTACCCTCCCCGCGTTCTCTCCCTCTGGCAGTCTGTTGGAGACGTTTCTTCTCTCCAAGTAAACAACTTTGGCTGCGGCCTTGGCTTCTATACTGGGTTGCTGGTGCAATATGTGGCTGGTCGTTTGGGTTCTAAAGAATGGTTTATGAATGCAGACATAGTTCAGACACAGTTTACTCTGCGTGGTTCTCTCGCCAGTATGCCATAAATCAATAGTTCTGTAACTTTTAGCCTAGTTATTTTCACAATAGACATACGACATGGAGTTCACTCCAATGTGGCCACCGGCCAAGAATTGTGCACTTTTCTATTGAAGCAATATCTAGGCCTCGATTCAATCCGGACGTCAGTCATAATCCGATTGAGCCGACATGTGCAGTGTTTAGTGTGAATGTCGAAACTTTGTAGCCGAAAATGGGTGATCATGGTTGAATCTCGAACCCAAGTCTTAAAATCATACGATTTCAATGTTTATTTAATCTGGTTAATATCTAGTCTTAACACGGCTGACCAAGGCGGGGGTTTAGGATCCGGCGATGCTTCCTCTTCTGATTTGAAGAGATTTCCTCTCTGACAGTGTAATGAACTTGGCTTTTCCCAGAGGACAGGAAGCTGCTTTGACTCTGTCAAGTAATACTTTTCTATTTTTAAACATCAGACTATTTGATCTCTCCCCGAAGCAATAAACGGTGGAGTCTGCCCCAGACCTGGTTTGCCGGGGTCTGGGTTGATGTAGTGGGCCGGGAGGGTAGGTCTTAGGGGAGCTCAGCTGACCAGAGCTAGGCTCCTCTCCAAGGAAAAGGATTATTCCACTACAGAGGAAAAGAGCGAGAGGGAGAGAGAGAGAGGGGAAGGGAAGGGGAGGGAGAAAGGAAGAGGGAGATAGAGAAGAGGTGAAATGTTATACTACCCAGGGCCTGAGCTCCAGTGTTCTTCCTCTCCTCTCCGGTTGGTGGACATGCTTTAGCTGAGTTGAGTGTAGTTTCCTATTAGATGTGCTGTCTGATCATCTGGTGGGGGGCCAAAGGCTCCTGGCTGCCTCTGGCCAAACTGCAAAGTACAGAGGAGATTATTTAACTTTGATTGTGGTGTTTTTGCGTTTTTAAATCATTTGATAGCTCACTTCAGTGTGTAGCTCCTACTGATGAGCAAAGTTGTAGTTAAAACGGTTAATTGGATCGGACTGGACCAACATCTGATGAAGATGAGGAAGGAAACTACTGTTACACAGATCTCTAGTTCACTCCTAAAAAGAGGGATGCGCTCTCTCTCCCCCTCTGTTTCACTCTGTTCCCTCCTTTCTCTCCTCTGCTAGCTCCCCTCTCTTCACTCAATCTCTCCCTCTCTCTCTCTCTCTCTCTCTCTCTCTCTCTCTCTCTCTCTCTCTCTCTCTCTCTCTCTCTCTGTGTCTCTCTCTGTGTCTATCTCTGTCTCTCTCACCCGCTCCCCCTCTCTGCCCCTCTCCCTCTCTCCGTCTCTCTCTCTGTCTCTCCCTCTCTCTCTCCCCCTCTCCCTCTCCCTCTCCCTCTCTCTCTCTCCCTCTCCCCCTCTCCCTCTCATTTACATTTACATTTAAGTCATTTAGCAGACGCTCTTATCCAGAGCGACTTACAAATTGGTGCATTCACCTTATGACATCCAGTGGAACAGCCACTTTACAATAGTGCATCTAAATCTTTTAAGGGGGGGGTGAGAAGGATTACTTTATCCTATCCTAGGTATTCCTTAAAGAGGTGGGGTTTCAGGTGTCTCCGGAAGGTGATGATTGACTCCGCTGTCCTGGCGTCGTGAGGGAGTTTGTTCCACCATTGGGGAGCCAGAGCAGCGAACAGTTTTGACTGGCCTGAGCGGGAACTGTACTTCCTCAGTGGTAGGGAGGCGAGCAGGCCAGAGGTGGATGAACGCAGTGCCCTTGTTTGGGTGTAGGGCCTGATCAGAGCCTGGAGGTACTGAGGTGCCGTTCCCCTCACAGCTCCGTAGGCAAGCACCATGGTCTTGTAGCGGATGCGAGCTTCAACTGGAAGCCAGTGGAGAGAGCGGAGGAGCGGGGTGACGTGAGAGAACTTGGGAAGGTTGAACACCAGACGGGCTGCGGCGTTCTGGATGAGTTGTAGGGGTTTAATGGCACAGGCAGGGAGCCCAGCCAACAGCGAGTTGCAGTAATCCAGACGGGAGATGAC